>NC_133650.1:5323908-5623908 GCF_009905375.1 Apium graveolens | reverse complement strand
AAGTGGAAACACCTATTCTGACTGAACAACCTTTTGTGGAACAGCCCATTCATAGATCAGGGAGAGTGTCTCGCCAACTTGAAAGGTATTATGGCCTTTTCATTGAGAATGACAATGAGTTTCGATCATTGATGATGACGACCCTGTGACCTATAATGAGGCTATGAGTAGTGTTGACTCGGAGAAATGGCATAGTGCCATGAAATCCAGAATGGAATCTATGTATACGGTATACAAAAGATATGTAACACCCCCAGATCCGGGGTCGGGGATCCGGGTCGTCACGGTCTTTCTTTCCACAATATCACTTCACTTAATTAATAATAAATAACCTTATGCTGTGACCCCACACTAACACACACCACAACCCGTTATAGTCTCAGAGATGAAATTTAAATAAGTACAAGTCTTTGAATCCACAATTTAAAAGTTATTACAACCCAAAATGATTACTTGATAAATTTACAGTTAATTGCCATTATCTGCCACAAGTTATAATTATACATAATTGATTCTCAAAAGTAGATGGTCTGATCTACAATAGATCTACCTCTGCAGCTATAGCAGCTACAACATCAACGGGAAGACGCGGGACGCTTCCCACGCGCTTGCGCTGGGTCTGCTGGGGTCTGGCCATCTCTCCTAACTGTTGTTGTGTGATGAAGAAATAAAGCAAGGGTGAGCAGCAAGCCCACCAAAATAATATGTATAATGATTTACAATATATGAGCCTACTCATAATACTCATGAAAGTCTTGGTCAAAAGAAATGAACCAAGTTTGATATCTTAATGCGATGAAGTCGCAAAATATTCAGTATATATACATATATACTTTTCAAAATATTGGAAGTCCTCTTCCATGCATAATATACACAAAGTCCCAGTGTATAACTGTATATAAAAAAAATATCGTTGCAAGGTGATCTCATATATCTAACCTTGTCTCAACGTTTTTCTGAAAATCTTTGTCATTCATAAGACAATTATTAATTAGATATAAGTTTAAAAGATGAGGTTACCAAATACCCCAATATACTTATATCTTTCCCAATACTACTTGAACTACCACCGTTCAAGTTATAATCAGTTTCAAAAGTTCATCACATAGATGAGACTACAAGACAAGATTTGAATAGATTCAATCTTTGAAATATTATTGAATGAAATAAAGTTACGAGATACTTTATTTAGTCCCGATATATATATATCCACATATATATATCTCTTAAACATTTCCTGGAACCTCTGTTATGTAAAGTATGAACAGAGTTTGAAACATCCAATGAACTTTGGAAAGGAAAAGAATTTTGGCATAAACCCGATATCTCGCTGATCAGGCAAAGATACCAATAAGTAACCTTTTCTACTAGTAGATGGACGAATTCCCCACTGGTCATCACCCTGGTCATAATTAAGACCTATGCTGGACTGCCACTCAGCCACTTATGCATTTGATGGACTCCCACTGAGCCACTTACACAATAATAGACCGTACCCCGGCCTGTCGCTTATGCCGACTCAATGAGAGGGGCTTACTTCCCGAACGTTGGGCAAGTAATCAATTCATTTACCAAATCTGCAACCTTGTTGCGAATATAAAATACACCACAGAGCCGGATTCCCCAGGTTTTGAGCGAGTATTTAAATCCCCTTAAAAGGAAGATCTTAAATATAAAAATGAGTTTTGGGATCCGCTCTGACTTTTAAAAATCATTTTGAAGACTCGAAAACACTTTAAAGAGTGTTTGGAGTAAGGCTGATTTAATGAAGTAAATCAGTCCCCAGAATATTTTAGAAAATGACTGAATATTATTATTTTAATTAATATTCCCATAAAGAATAATCTTTATAAAAATAATTGAAGTAGAAGTTTTAAAACTTATACTTAAAACGAATATTAAATAACCAAAGATATACTTATATAAAAGTATTATCTTTATTTGAATAACCGAAAATAAGTTTGATTATTTACACCTTATTCTTTAATAAAATAAAGAATATACCTCAGCAAATAATCGGAGTCATAGATCCTCAAATGAATATTCAGATAATATTCAATAAATAAAATACGCTGAGTCATAATACCTCGAATGAATATTATAAATAATATTCATTAAATAAAATAAAGGAGTCATACATCCTCAAATGAATATTCAAATAATATTCAATAAATAAATAAAAGGAGTCATAAGTCCTCGAATGAATATTCAAATAATATTCAATAAATAATATAAAAGAGTCATAAGCCCTCGAATGATATTCGAAATAATATTCAATAATAAATAAAGTTTAAAGTTATCGAATAAACCTTATTCGATTAATAGTTTGGAAAACTATAACCATATATAAATAAATATATATATATATCCATATCCATATATATACAAAATCTACTCGGGATCCTCGACTCCCGGTTTTAGAAAATATTTTCACCTTTGGGTCCCTATACTAAGGGTATACGCAAATACCGCTTATCTCTAGCATAGGTATTATGCAACGAATAAGCATTTGAACCAACAGATATATATTTCAAGAATATGAAACAGGCATGCATATATACCATATCACATGCTACAATATATCGCAACATTTGCTAATATAAACATCATGCATCTATCGCAAGATAATGCATATACATATATACATCACAACAACAGTATAACGGATAGAATACTTGCCTGAGCGACTGGGGTTACGAATGGCTCGGGACGAGTCTGGTAACCTATAAACAACAAGTAAGTTGGAATTAAACCAAAGTCACTTGTAAATCTATACTTTAACTAACTTAGACTCTAACGCTTATTCTGCGCTTACTGATTCGCTTAAGTCACTCGGGTACCCTCGGCTCCACCATTTTTAATAATTTAACCTTTACGAGTTTTAAAGCGATTCCTTCGCGAATGTCTTACCAACTGCCTAACACACTTACCATAAATGTTTCATACATTAATTAACCCTTTTTGGTCTTTAACCTATGTTTCAAAGTAAGGCGAGGGAAAAAGTTTCGTTCGCGAAACGCCGTTACTTGAAACGGTCGTTTCTCCTAAACCGTGCATCGGAATCGAACGAACTACATATCAAAACGAAGCTCGTAACATGAGCTACCTAAACATGGCAGTGGTCACAATCTAGCAGGGGGTCCTCGGGTCCTAATGTTATGCACAAAACAGTCTAAAGAAAATCGGACGTTACGACGGCTATGTTTACGCGATTACCAATATTTATACCACTCCAATTCTTTACCAATTCACTACAAACCACCCAACCATCATCAATACCTCAAACACAACTTATATCAAGGCAAAGTCAGTCCATAATCTCAAGGTTTTCCAACTTATTCAACCACAAACATGATCTACTAACCATAACTTAAGATTCATTAACCATTAACCAAGATTCATATCCAAAATCACCACAAATCCAACCAAACCATCTATCATACATGGATCTTGCTATTCATACATGGATATTTCTATATATACATTAATCCATCCATAAACTCATCAAAACTCAAAGTTCAAACTATAAGTTAAAGGTGAAAGTTGTTTATACCTCCTTGAAGCTTCCTAACACAACCCAAGAGCTTTGAATGCCTAAAAGAACCTTGATCCTTGCTTGTATAACCTTAATCTTTCATAAAAATTCAAGAAAACTAAAGTTATTTCTTGAAGGTTACTATTCACCATCTTCTTCCTTGATTTATAGAAAAAGATTGGCTTGGAATTAGAAGCTTAAACTTATAGGAAGTATGTAACTATCCATGGGGAAGCTTAGATAATTACCTTGCTAAATAGTAAGTGGTGGAGCTTGGATCTTCAAATTTTAAGAAATGGGCCGAGAGCTAGCTTGGGAAGAAGATATTTTTGTGTTTTGTTTGATGAAAATGAAATGATTTGCTTGGTTGGTTGATTTTTGTGTTGTTTTTGGTTAATGACTTAATTAACCTTGATTTTGTGTGGTTATAATTCAACCACACTTCCTTCCCTTCTATGTCATGCTTGTGTCACCTTGCACATGTCATTATGCTCCCACTTGTCCACACCTTGTGGTTTGATGATGTCACAATCCCTGGCTTCTTGTACAAGCTTGTCTCTTGGTCACTTATTTGTTTTACGGTTCGCTTATCTTTCGTTCTCGTTTATCGTTTGAGGGATCATACCCGGGATCTTATTACTTAGGTTCCCTTAACCTTTCTCAATATATTATATTCCTTTTATGATCCTCTCCTATAATCCTTTAATTTCAATCCTTTTTATCCTGTTACCTTATACTCAATTCTCTCCGTATCTTGTGGATTTCCGGGAAAAATCAAAGTGTTCGGAATTGGATTCTGACGATCTTTACATACACTTATATACCACATAGAGTACTAATAATATCCCATAAGATCAATAACAGAACCCCTACATAGCGTGGCATGAAAAGTTTTCTCGTTCAGCAAAAACACTATTCATAAGGGTTTCAAAATTTCTCAAAAATTGGGGTTATTACAGTCTCCCCTCCTTAAAAGGATTCCGTCCCGGAATCAGATAGAAAACAAATGGGGATACTTTCTTAGCATTACACTTTCTAACTCTCGAGTCAATTTTCCACATTGTGGTTCTACCACCAAACTCTGCCTAGTTTGATAATCCTTCTCCTAAGCACTTGTTCCTTTTCACTCTATAACCCTTCCTGGTTGCTCCATATAGGTTACGTCGGGTTGCATATCTATGCGCTCATATGCCCCTATTTGACTGGCATCCGAATTACACTTCCTTAACATTGATACGTGGAACACGTTATGAACTTGCTACATATTCGGGGTTAGGGCTAGCTTATATGCTAACTTCCCAAACGTCTTAATATATCCAAGGGTCCAACAAATTGTAGACTTAGCTTTCCTTTCTTTCCGAACCTCATCAATCCTTTCCAAGGGATACCTATAACATTACTAGGTCCCCTATTTCATACTCTTTATCCTTTCGTGTCAAATCAACATACTTATCATGTCCATCTTGGGCTACTACCAGCCGTCCTCTGATTAGATCTATCATATCCTTGGTCCTTTGGACTACTGCGGGTCCGAGCATCTTGCGCTCTACAACTTCATCCTAACATAAGGGAGATCGACATTATCTTCCCTCAAGGATCTCATAAGGCGACATCTCGATAATGACATATGATCTATTATCGTAAGATAACTCAATCCGAATTAAGTGATCATTCCAAATTCTTTCAAGTCTATTGCACAGACTCTCATTATAGCTTTTATCATTAGAGCTTCTGCTTCTCAATACCCATTCTTTTCCAGTTCGTAATCGCTACTACCTTCCGTTCCTAATATTATACTGGTTATACTTTTGCTCGTTAGCGTTCTATAACCTTTTAATAACCACGCCAACCTTAGTATCACGAATGTGTTCCCATTCCGCATACTACCACCACTTTATTACCCCTTTTTCAGTTGTTTCTATTTTCCAAAATTTGATCAATCAAATAGAAGTAAAGGAATTTGTTGAGAGATCACTATGATCATGAACACTTGTTATATTGCATAGTTAGTACAGAAGGTGGCCAGCCTTTAGTACTTGACAAGCAATTAAACAATAGCTGGTATCCTACTCGGCTTCTATCACACAGATAGATAGTCATTCGGCAATACCTCCCCTTCTGGAAGGGTTGTTCTTCTCAGCTTACATGAAATGAAAAGAAGAGAAAAGAACGAATTGAAGAGAATTGTATATATGAAAAAAATATACTGCCACAAAATATCTGGCTTGGAACCTACCTCTGAACTATAGAGGTTTGTCATAGGAGAACAAAACATATACGTATTTATATCAGCATCAAGCATTATAGCCTCGTATTTCCCATGCCTAAATATTTTCGCTATCCCGTCCATCATTCTATGGACCCACACTCTTCCTTGAGCTTATACATAATCACCTTTGAAACTCCCTCGACATCGAAAATCGAATCTGGGATCTCATTCTAGACATCATCGTTACTTGAATTCTATGCTTGCACCGCAACCTTCCCCGTATAATAATACGACTCTCTATTGATAAGAAAGAATAATTATTCACTAGGTAGATACTCTACTTAATTAGTCTATCAATGATAACTTATACACTACCACTACCCGATTAGTGGTACTCAATCTCAACACCCATTCCAATACAACTCTCACGGTTGTAATCAGCTCATTAATCGCAGAATCATTACTGCCTTACTATGGTCCACCACTGACCTACTGTAGTCATTCATTTTCCATGAAGTCTTAATAACTAACCATACGGAGTCCATACATCTCGTATCTAATTCTCCTAAGGAGTTAACATAACCACCAATCATAATTCATGAAGAACACTCCAAACTCTGACGTACTTTCATGACATGAAGCAGATAAAATTTGCAGAAGAGTTTCGCTCAAAGCAACGATAGCAGGTTAATACCATTCTTAATCATATGCCTTCAATAGAAGACTTAACTCAAAGGTTTGTTTAGTCCTTTTTGAACTATGGTCCTGGCTTATCTCAAGATAGTATCTTCTGAGATAGATAGCCCGCTCATGGCGATTACACGAATTAAACCTTTACTAACTACTATTACGGTTGGGTATTGCACAGTCATCAGAAGGAATGTCAATCTTCCAAACCATAATACAACCTTCACAGTTTTAACCATCATCACTGTATTCCTTTGGCACAAGTGCCTATAATTATCCTCTTACCTTTAAAGTGTCGGCCACCTCTTTGGCCTTTCCTGATAGTACAATTTCCTTACAGTCAATGTCATTTTAACCACCTCCAAATAATTTTCTACCTCATTTCAATCACAGCTTATGTGAAGATGTATTCCTTAAAATCTGATGAATAAAAAAAAAATCACCATTTTTCCATAAGTTATTGCCTCAGTCTTTAGAGGTTAATCACTGTCACGACTGACTCTCAACTATACTTAGAACATCTTTTATCTTAAGTCCTAATTGCCTAGAACAATTTCAACCTTTACTGGTTTGATCCATACTTTCTCGTGGTTTAACACGTGCCCCACTTGGCATCATTATAATTACGTCATATTTCCTTTATCCCCATTTCCATTCTTGAGAATTTTGAATATTACCTTTTTCCTTATAAAACCTCTAAGGTTATCCTTCAATCGTTCCTCCTGTATTCCCTAGATACAGGGCATATCACAATACCATTTACTAATAGTAGAACCATTGTCTATATACTTCTGAAGAATTTCTCCACTGATCCTTAAAGGTTATTATTACCTTAATCCTTTCCAATTCATACTGTCAAAACTCATACTATCCCTATTAAGGGTGAAATGCCAACCTTTATTCATTCCCCTAGGATTCGTTTTAAGTTACCGATGTTCTATCCTTAATTCCACCTTTAAAAAGGTACAAGCATCCTTCCATGGATAAATAAAGTCATATATCCCTGATATGGGTATCTTATTCAATCATTCCCACCTCGATAGTAAATGCCTAATTTCACAATAACATCTGTATACAAAATGAGGTTAATCAAAATGGCCTCCAAAAGATAACAACGGTTATCCGCTTTTCTTGCCTAATCTGGTAACGATAACATGGATGTTCTGGAAGATATTGGTCGTGTTCAACGTGAACTTCTTCTTAATAATTCCTTATTTACTTTTGTTGTTTATCTCAACAGTCACCTCAATGTTGGGATATCTTTCATATCTGGCGTCTCCCTTTCTGGGTATCATGCCACCGGTCTTACACTTCACCTTCTTGAAGGTCACTTCCTTCATCCAATTTTCTTAATTTCTTACTTTCTTATCCCCTTAGTCTATCCGCGTCTCATTATTTATCCTTCGAATTATCTCAAGGTTTCCTCGAATCCTCCCAACTTACAGGGGATAAACTATATGCATCTCTTATGCCTTCAACCGTCAACTTTAACTCATGGTGAATCACCCTCATCCTGACGATCATATACTTTTCTATTTCTATTAATAGGAGTCTTTAGGGTTTCCTCATACCCAAGTCCCTTATCATTCCTCAAACTCTGTTGCCTTTTTATTCCTTTCCACTTCAATTCCTTTTTATTTTCCTTTCTCTTATCATTATTTCATGAACCAACACAACATAAGCATTGATTTCAAATATCCCGTCATTCTGGATTCGCGTCTTCAGAACGAATCTTAACAACTTTTACAGCTTAGATTCATAATTCATCATACTCGTCTGCCTTTGTTCTGGCTCTAAAGCTTTTACACTATTCCATAACCTTGGGAATTACGATCCCGAAAACAATTGGCTGAACTTTAATCAGTTTATTATAATCTCTTGCTCCGTGCCTTCCTTGGCCTTTCACCAGCGGGTGGTCTCTCTCTTGGGAGGGTAAGTGACAAAACAGTCTTTTGTGGTTCGTCAATCATTTAGAATCTCAAATGATTCATCTATTTCCTTTAGCCAGGCTCTTCCCTCGACTGGGTCAGCTTGTTCCTTGGAACTCTGAGAGCTTAGCGACTTAAAGGTCATGAAAGAATTTCCCACCGCACTGTCTCCTCAGAGTGGTGGTTGGGGATAATAGTCTAAGTTCTGTCTAGACAGGTCTATGAATTGCCGTATAGGAGTACCGTCTCGGGTCTCCTTTCCTTACTCGACTTTCTGTTTCCTTATTATGAAATGTTTCATCCTACTCCCCATAATCGGGGTCATCTTTTAATTTAAAATCCTCATTTTCCACTCCATTATGTCATGGGTTCCTTCTATCTTGATGGCGACCTCCCTGACTATCGCGTTCAGGGTTTGCTCTAAATCTTATTCCTCAACTATGGCTCTCATCTAAGTTCCCATCCTTACACTCTTGAACTTTCGGAACCCAAATTCTATAGGAATACCTCATTATTCCCTTATCATCTTTCTCGATATTAATCTTTTATCTAATTGTTGGCTCTCTACCTTCATTCATAACTTTTTCTGGCACAATATGATCTTTTCCAATAATTCGGGCTGTATTGCAATCTCAAACAGCTTTTCGGTACCGGCTCCGGTTACCTTCACTTCTATTTCCATTTTCTCAAAATCTCTTATAAACTCTCCAAAAGGCATTATCATCTTGAGTCTCTCCTTTTTACTAAGGGCATCAGCCACCATATTGGCTTTCCCCGAATGATAAAGAATCTCCCAATCATTATTCTTGGTTAGCTCTAACTGCCTCTTCTGGCATATGTTGAGCTCTTTGTGACGTGAAAATGTACTAGAGCACTTATGGCTTAGGTAATTCTCGCACTTCTCTCCATACAAGTAGTGCCTCCAATCTTTAGGGTAAAACTATTGCAACGAGCCTAAGCTCATGGGCGGGGATATCGAATTTCATATTACCTTAATTGTCTTGACGCAGACGCGATTATCTTGCTGCGCTAAGAAGCACCCTAATTCCTTATGCGAAGCGTCACTTACAAATCACAAAATCTCCTTTTTCCATCCGGCAACGCCAACATAGGGGCCGTCACCAACCTTTGCTTCAGTTCTTAAAAGCTGTTCTCGCATTTCTCTGTCTATTCGAACTTCTCAGTCTTATGAGTAAGCCGCGTTAAAGGGGGCTACTATCTTTACAAATTTGAACGAACCTCCGGTAGTGATCGACCAATCCTACCTCTGGTAGTTGACCTAACCATGGTCATCAATTCATCAGTGGCCCTTTATCCATTCTTGTCAGGATCCTCCATGGGATCCTCCTCAGCAACTATCCCTTCTAGGACAACATCCTTAATATCAACATCATCCGGTCCTGCATTAGGACACTCTATCGGATCCACAATCCGATCTCCAATTAGTAATAAAATATCATCGCGCTGTTGCTCCTCAACCTCAGGGTTCGGAGTCCCGCTACTCTATACGATAACGAACTACGCTTCTATCGCTACATTTATAAGGGTTCCCATAAGGGTTTTAACTGTCAGTACTAAGTTAGGTAGTCCGACTATAAACTTGGCAAGAGTTCTTATTATCTTAGTGAACTTATTATCTTTACGTCCCATCATCTCTGAGGTTTATAACGCTTAGCTCTGATACCATTTCTGTAACACCCCCAGATCCGGGGTCGGGGATCCGGGTCGTCACGGTCTTTCTTTCCACAATATCACTTCACTTAATTAATAATAAATAACCTTATGCTGTGACCCCACACTAACACACACCACAACCCGTTATAGTCTCAGAGATGAAATTTAAATAAGTACAAGTCTTTGAATCCACAATTTAAAAGTTATTACAACCCAAAATGATTACTTGATAAATTTACAGTTAATTGCCATTATCTGCCACAAGTTATAATTATACATAATTGATTCTCAAAAGTAGATGGTCTGATCTACAATAGATCTACCTCTGCAGCTATAGCAGCTACAACATCAACGGGAAGACGCGGGACGCTTCCCACGCGCTTGCGCTGGGTCTGCTGGGGTCTGGCCATCTCTCCTAACTGTTGTTGTGTGATGAAGAAATAAAGCAAGGGTGAGCAGCAAGCCCACCAAAATAATATGTATAATGATTTACAATATATGAGCCTACTCATAATACTCATGAAAGTCTTGGTCAAAAGAAATGAACCAAGTTTGATATCTTAATGCGATGAAGTCGCAAAATATTCAGTATATATACATATATACTTTTCAAAATATTGGAAGTCCTCTTCCATGCATAATATACACAAAGTCCCAGTGTATAACTGTATATAAAAAAAATATCGTTGCAAGGTGATCTCATATATCTAACCTTGTCTCAACGTTTTTCTGAAAATCTTTGTCATTCATAAGACAATTATTAATTAGATATAAGTTTAAAAGATGAGGTTACCAAATACCCCAATATACTTATATCTTTCCCAATACTACTTGAACTACCACCGTTCAAGTTATAATCAGTTTCAAAAGTTCATCACATAGATGAGACTACAAGACAAGATTTGAATAGATTCAATCTTTGAAGTATTATTGAATGAAATAAAGTTACGAGATACTTTATTTAGTCCCGATATATATATATCCACATATATATATCTCTTAAACATTTCCTGGAACCTCTGTTATGTAAAGTATGAACAGAGTTTGAAACATCCAATGAACTTTGGAAAGGAAAAGAATTTTGGCATAAACCCGATATCTCGCTGATCAGGCAAAGATACCAATAAGTAACCTTTTCTACTAGTAGATGGACGAATTCCCCACTGGTCATCACCCTGGTCATAATTAAGACCTATGCTGGACTGCCACTCAGCCACTTATGCATTTGATGGACTCCCACTGAGCCACTTACACAATAATAGACCGTACCCCGGCCTGTCGCTTATGCCGACTCAATGAGAGGGGCTTACTTCCCGAACGTTGGGCAAGTAATCAATTCATTTACCAAATCTGCAACCTTGTTGCGAATATAAAATACACCACAGAGCCGGATTCCCCAGGTTTTGAGCGAGTATTTAAATCCCCTTAAAAGGAAGATCTTAAATATAAAAATGAGTTTTGGGATCCGCTCTGACTTTTAAAAATCATTTTGAAGACTCGAAAACACTTTAAAGAGTGTTTGGAGTAAGGCTGATTTAATGAAGTAAATCAGTCCCCAGAATATTTTAGAAAATGACTGAATATTATTATTTTAATTAATATTCCCATAAAGAATAATCTTTATAAAAATAATTGAAGTAGAAGTTTTAAAACTTATACTTAAAACGAATATTAAATAACCAAAGATATACTTATATAAAAGTATTATCTTTATTTGAATAACCGAAAATAAGTTTGATTATTTACACCTTATTCTTTAATAAAATAAAGAATATACCTCAGCAAATAATCGGAGTCATAGATCCTCAAATGAATATTCAGATAATATTCAATAAATAAAATACGCTGAGTCATAATACCTCGAATGAATATTATAAATAATATTCATTAAATAAAATAAAGGAGTCATACATCCTCAAATGAATATTCAAATAATATTCAATAAATAAATAAAAGGAGTCATAAGTCCTCGAATGAATATTCAAATAATATTCAATAAATAATATAAAAGAGTCATAAGCCCTCGAATGATATTCGAAATAATATTCAATAATAAATAAAGTTTAAAGTTATCGAATAAACCTTATTCGATTAATAGTTTGGAAAACTATAACCATATATAAATAAATATATATATATATCCATATCCATATATATACAAAATCTACTCGGGATCCTCGACTCCCGGTTTTAGAAAATATTTTCACCTTTGGGTCCCTATACTAAGGGTATACGCAAATACCGCTTATCTCTAGCATAGGTATTATGCAACGAATAAGCATTTGAACCAACAGATATATATTTCAAGAATATGAAACAGGCATGCATATATACCATATCACATGCTACAATATATCGCAACATTTGCTAATATAAACATCATGCATCTATCGCAAGATAATGCATATACATATATACATCACAACAACAGTATAACGGATAGAATACTTGCCTGAGCGACTGGGGTTACGAATGGCTCGGGACGAGTCTGGTAACCTATAAACAACAAGTAAGTTGGAATTAAACCAAAGTCACTTGTAAATCTATACTTTAACTAACTTAGACTCTAACGCTTATTCTGCGCTTACTGATTCGCTTAAGTCACTCGGGTACCCTCGGCTCCACCATTTTTAATAATTTAACCTTTACGAGTTTTAAAGCGATTCCTTCGCGAATGTCTTACCAACTGCCTAACACACTTACCATAAATGTTTCATACATTAATTAACCCTTTTTGGTCTTTAACCTATGTTTCAAAGTAAGGCGAGGGAAAAAGTTTCGTTCGCGAAACGCCGTTACTTGAAACGGTCGTTTCTCCTAAACCGTGCATCGGAATCGAACGAACTACATATCAAAACGAAGCTCGTAACATGAGCTACCTAAACATGGCAGTGGTCACAATCTAGCAGGGGGTCCTCGGGTCCTAATGTTATGCACAAAACAGTCTAAAGAAAATCGGACGTTACGACGGCTATGTTTACGCGATTACCAATATTTATACCACTCCAATTCTTTACCAATTCACTACAAACCACCCAACCATCATCAATACCTCAAACACAACTTATATCAAGGCAAAGTCAGTCCATAATCTCAAGGTTTTCCAACTTATTCAACCACAAACATGATCTACTAACCATAACTTAAGATTCATTAACCATTAACCAAGATTCATATCCAAAATCACCACAAATCCAACCAAACCATCTATCATACATGGATCTTGCTATTCATACATGGATATTTCTATATATACATTAATCCATCCATAAACTCATCAAAACTCAAAGTTCAAACTATAAGTTAAAGGTGAAAGTTGTTTATACCTCCTTGAAGCTTCCTAACACAACCCAAGAGCTTTGAATGCCTAAAAGAACCTTGATCCTTGCTTGTATAACCTTAATCTTTCATAAAAATTCAAGAAAACTAAAGTTATTTCTTGAAGGTTACTATTCACCATCTTCTTCCTTGATTTATAGAAAAAGATTGGCTTGGAATTAGAAGCTTAAACTTATAGGAAGTATGTAACTATCCATGGGGAAGCTTAGATAATTACCTTGCTAAATAGTAAGTGGTGGAGCTTGGATCTTCAAATTTTAAGAAATGGGCCGAGAGCTAGCTTGGGAAGAAGATATTTTTGTGTTTTGTTTGATGAAAATGAAATGATTTGCTTGGTTGGTTGATTTTTGTGTTGTTTTTGGTTAATGACTTAATTAACCTTGATTTTGTGTGGTTATAATTCAACCACACTTCCTTCCCTTCTATGTCATGCTTGTGTCACCTTGCACATGTCATTATGCTCCCACTTGTCCACACCTTGTGGTTTGATGATGTCACAATCCCTGGCTTCTTGTACAAGCTTGTCTCTTGGTCACTTATTTGTTTTACGGTTCGCTTATCTTTCGTTCTCGTTTATCGTTTGAGGGATCATACCCGGGATCTTATTACTTAGGTTCCCTTAACCTTTCTCAATATATTATATTCCTTTTATGATCCTCTCCTATAATCCTTTAATTTCAATCCTTTTTATCCTGTTACCTTATACTCAATTCTCTCCGTATCTTGTGGATTTCCGGGAAAAATCAAAGTGTTCGGAATTGGATTCTGACGATCTTTACATACACTTATATACCACATAGAGTACTAATAATATCCCATAAGATCAATAACAGAACCCCTACATAGCGTGGCATGAAAAGTTTTCTCGTTCAGCAAAAACACTATTCATAAGGGTTTCAAAATTTCTCAAAAATTGGGGTTATTACAAGATAGATTATAGCAGATGGCCAGGTGGAGACCTATAAGGCCAGGCTTGTGGCAAAAGGATTCAAACAAAGGCAATGGATTGACTTTGATGAAACCTTTTACATGTAGCCCTGTTAAAATCAGTTCGGATTTTGCTTGCGATTGCTGCTTACTACGATTATGAAATCTGGCAGATGGCCAGATGGTTTTCTTTCCAAGGGAAATGAAAACCTAGTGTGTAAGCTGCTGCGAACCAAATGTGGTTTAAAGCAGGCTTCTCGAAAGATGGAACATTCGTTTTGATGAGACAATCAAAGAGTTTGATTTTATCAAAAAAACAAAGATGAACCATGGGTCTACAAAAGGGTTAGTGGGAGCGCGGTAACATTTCTTGTATTGTATTGAAATAGAGTTGACACACATAACAACATAGCAGACCCACTCACAAAGCTACTTTATGAAAGTCACTTTGATCATCATAAAGACAAGATGGGTATTAGATACCAGAGTGATTGGCTTTAGTACAAGTGAGAGATTGAAAGGAATATGTCCTAAGTCCAATCATGTATTAGGATTTAGGAATAACTTTTATGTAATATGTTTTGATTTCATTGATATTAATAAAGACTTGTTTTATTTTTATTACGGGCTTTATCTATTTAAGTGTTTAAATAAGATATACCATAGTTTAGAGTAAAGCTTTTTATGGATTATGATGAGATCATAATAGTGAGACCTAAAAAGATGATAACTCTAAACTTAAATAGTTCCTGGTCATAGGATTACTAACTGGTAATTAATAATCCGCAAAGATCGGTACATACTATGCTTGCTTCATTATGAAGGATGTCTGTTCTCATAGACATTTGTGTGGTGACATTATAGCTAGTATGTAGGTGCTTATTATGGAATAAGTTCACTGAACATGATTCGCACAGCTGAACAACTGATGGAGTTCACTCACGTGTCAGCAGTTGTTCACATAGTGATAGTTGTACAAGTATCCTTAGACTTGAGGTCATCATAGTCATCTTGTGTACACTGAACTATGCTTTAGTTTAGTTCTTAGTCTCTAGGGACAATTATTAGGGCTCTTCTGGGTATAGGAATTTGTACACGAAGATAGTGTATGATCAATAAAGGATCCACCCCTTCCAGTGAAGGAAGCGAATGTTCAAGGCTGATCCACTTATGCTAGTTCAGGAATCTCTGGCCAGAGTAAATGAAATTAGAAAGGAGTTTCTAATTTGCATAGAACTACGCATAGTAAATGGTAAGCAAAGTGATTGAATTAGATAGGCTTGACAAGAGATCCATGCCTTGTATTTAATCGGGACATTGTAGGGTAGAAGGAGTTTATTGTACGGTAACTATTCACTGAATATGTTCTTGGTATTCTAAGCAATGAATTCATATTATCCGGATAGTCGCGATATGCTGAGAAGTATCTCTCACGATGTAGAATAAATGTGATTAATTAATTAATCATATTTAATAAATTAGAGAATTTATATAAATAATGATAAAATAGTTTTATTATTATTTATTTCTACTACCGGCTTAATATTGAACCTACATGGTCACACCATAAAAAGAGAATGATTTAATGGTGGAGGAATTAATTAATAATGACTAATAATTATTTATTTATGAAATAAATAATTAATTGGCAAATTTAATAATTGATTAAATGAGATTTAATTGATTATAAATTAATTAAGAAAAGTTCTTAATATTATTAATTAAGGATTTAATTTTTGGAAATTAAATCAAGAGAGAGAATTATTTCTAAAGTGTTTAGAAAAATGATTAATAATTAAAAGGTGTTTTAATTATTAATGAGAATAATAAATGGGATAATAATAATATTATTTATGGAAAAATTTTAGCTGAAAATTTTGCCTATAAATACACTATTATAGACCCTATTTTATTCTAACCCCGTCGAACCCGAAAACCCAAAAAGTTTGGAAAACCCAATTCTCTCCACCTCCTTCCTCCTCCTTAACATTGTTTTCTTAGTGGATATCGGTGGAGTGCTTCACACTTGAGGAGCAACTGCTAAGGATCTCTGATCGTGGTCTCCGAATTATTTTAAAAGGTTAGATTCGATCCCTCGAATTTTTATTCACGATTTATATGCTTTTATTTGGATTTTGTATGTGTAAAAGTGTTTTGCCATGCCCCCGCTGCGTTAAAATCCAACATGTATTAGATACATCACCTATGCCATGCCTTTAAACAAGATAAAATTTGTAATGACTCAAGATTTAAAATCAACAAAGGATCATGAGATTCTCGTGTTTATGAAACACGGAATAAAATACAAATTTTCTTTATTTCTGACATGGGGCGATTTTGTCAACAACGGGTTCATAGAACTTGTAAGGCTGTGGGTTTTAAGCGAGACCGATGTGACTCCTCCACTACCTAGAAATCAAACCATTGACGAGTATTGATTTGAAGTATTTTATTTAAGGAAAAATTGGGAATCTCTTTATGATGGGATCATGATCGTTCTAAATTAAAAATCCCTAAGTAAAAATATTAAGTTTTAATCAGATGCTTTCCAATGAATGGACACTCATTGAATCCTAGATCGATAAGGGGAAGGGCTGTCAGTGGCAGGGGACTCCTATCGATCGTGGTGAAATGCGACGAATATAAATGGTTATATTCGGACGTTGTATCATTGGGTCTAACTTAACTGAATCATCATAATAAGATGAATATAAACGGTTATATTCAATTATTATGAACTTAGAAGCATAGAGTTTGGTTAAAAATCTATTAGATAGATAAGATCAATTGTTGTTCACCAAATTATCCAAGAATTATATATGATATAATTGACAACTGTTGTCTACCTAAATAATCATGTTTTAAGGATACGAGTGGTTGACTTAGGACATGACGAAATATGGATCTTGGCTCACTAGAAAGATTTATGGGATATACTTTCTGAATTAATAGTTAGGGCTATTAATTTGATAAAAATAGTGGGAGATATATTATGAATATATCATAATCATATGAACATAAAATTTTAACTCAGACAATCTAATATTTATTTTGCGCTTTTATTATTGTAGATACTGAGTAATGGCAAACAACACAAACACACTATCCGTATGTTCAGTCCTTGAGAAGGACAAGCTGACAGGAGGAAACAACTTCCTAGACTGACAGAGGAATTTGAGGATTGTCCTCAGGCAGGAGCGCAAGCTTCATGTCATTGATATTCCTCCTCCAGGCCCCCTTCCTGAGGGTGCTACTACTGATGAACGAGCAGCACGCACAAGGGATGAGAATGATGCAAATGATGTTGCATGTCTTATGTTGGCAACTATGAGTGCTGAGCTTCAAAGACAACATGTGCATATGGATGCATATACTATCAATGAGCACTTGCAAAGCATGCTTGCAAGCCAAACTCGTCAAGAAAGGTTCAACACGAGTAAGTCACTTTTTAATTGCAAACAAGGGGCAAGTGAACCAGTTGGCCCACATGTTCTGAAGATGATTGGTTACATTGAGTACCTTAAAACTTTGGGTTTCCCGATTGGTCCGGAAACCGGTATTGACCTAATCATGAATTCTTTGAACAATAAATTAACTCAGTTTGTTGTGAACTATAATATGAATGAATTTGATAAAACACCTACTGAATTATTGCATATGTTGAGAACATATGAGACCAACATGAAGACAGCTGAACCTGCTCCCATACTGATGGTGGGAAATAAAGGTAAGGCCAAAGGGAAGGGCAGGTGGAAGGGTAAGAAGAAGATTGGATCTGATTTTACACCCAAGCCAAAATCAGGTCCCAAACAAGCTTTAAAGCCTAAAGGTGGTGTGGCCAAGGGTGAATGTCACTACTGTAAGAAAGCTGGTCACTGAAAGAGAAACTGTCCAATTTACTTAGAGGATCTGAAGAAAATGAAAGCAGTTCAGATTTCTGGATCAGGAATTTATGTTATAGAAGTCAGTTTGTCTATTTCTACATCTTGGGTATTTGATACTGGATGTGCTTCTCACATTTGTATAAATGTGCAGGGCCTGCAGAGAAGTGGGACTTTGGCTAAAGGGAGAAGTGGACCTAAGATTAGGCAATGGAGCAAAAGTTGCTACTTTAGCTGTAGGGACTTATTATTTATCTATGCCCTCTGGGCTTGTTTTAGAACTAGAAGACTATTTTTACGTGCCTGCGATTCGCAGAAACATTATTTCTGTTTCTTGTCTGGACAAGAAAGGTTTTTCGTTTACAATAAAGAACAACAGTTGCTCTTTTGCTTTGAATGATTTAACCTATGGTGTTGCGCGTTTATTTAATGGTTTATATGTTCTTGATTTAGATAATCCTGTCTGTAATATAGAAAACAAACGACTTAAAATGAATGACTCAAATCAAACATACCTCTGGCATTGTCGTCTAGGCCACATAAATGAGAAACGCATATCCAAATTACATAAGGATGGATACTTGGATAAGTTTGATTTTGAATCATACCAAGAATGCGAATCTTGTTTGCTTGGTAAGATGACTAAAGCCCTTTTCACCGGTAAGGGTCAAAGGGCCACTAAATGTCTGAAGCTAATACATAGTGATGTATGTGGCCCAATGCGTGTAATGGCTAGAGGAGGCTACTACTATTTTATAACATTTACTGATGATTTCAGTAGATATGGATATGTATATCTTATGAAGAACAAATCCGATTCTTTTGAAAAATTTAAAGAATACAAGGTTGAAGTAGAGAAGCAAATTGGCGGAGATGCAAGTATTAAGATCTTACGATTCGATCGTGGGGGTGAATACTTAAGCACCGAATTTAGAGAGTATTTGAAAGAGTGTGGTATTGTATCACAACTCACTCCGCCAGGAACACCTCAATGGAATGGAGTTTCAGAGAGGAGAAATCGCACCTTATTGAACATGGTGCGATCGATGATGAGTCATGCAGATCTTCCAATAAGTTTCTGGGGTTATGCTCTAGAAACAGCGGCTTTCACACTTAACAGTGTTCCTACTAGGAAGGTTCAAAAGACTCCATATAAGATATGGAAGGAGAAACGGTCAGGCATAAACTTTATGAAAGTTTGGGGATGTAAGGCGTTTGTGAAACGTCAAGAATCTGACAAGCTTGGACCTAAATCCGAAGAGTGCATTTTTGTAGGATACCCTAATGAAACAAAGGCGTATTATTTTTATAGTCCTTCTGAGCAGAAAGTGTTTATTGCTCGAGATGCTGTCTTCATGGAAAGAGATTTTGTTTCCAAAAGAAACAGTAGGAGAACTATAGATCTCGATGAAGATCGAGAACCGCAAAATAGCATTGAACCTGAAGTGGAACAAGAGCAGAATAATGATAATGCTCAACAAACACAGGTTGTTCGTAGATCTGGTAGATTTTGCCATGAGCCAGAGAGATATGGATTTCTCATGACTCAGTGTGGTGATTTGATGCTCATAGATGAAGATGAGCCTCTCACATACCAAGATGCTATGAACAGTCCAGACTCTAAGAGATGGCTTGAAGCCATAAAATCCGAGATAGATTCCATGTACGAAAACCAAGTATGGACTTTGGTTGATCCACCTGAAGGGGTAAAACCCATAGGGTGTAAATGGGTTTTTAAGAAGAAAAAGGGCATGAATGGAAATGTTCAGACCTATAAAGCTAGGATGGTTGCAAAAGGTTTTAAACAAATTCATGGTATTGACTATGATGAAACTTTCTCACCAGTGGCTATGGTCAAGTCTGTAAGGATTTTACTTGCCATTGCAGCATTCCATGATTATGAAATTTGGCAAATGGATGTCAAAACAACCTTCCTTAATGGAAGCCTTGAAGAGGATGTGTACAAGACACAACCTGAGGGTTTTGTCGATCCAAGGAATGCTGGCAAGGTATGTAAATTGCGTCAATCCATTTATGGATTGAAGCAATTCTCTAGGAGATGGAATATTTGTTTTGATGAAATAGTCACAGAGTATGGCTTTGTTCAAAATGAAGATGAACCGTGTGTTTACAAGAAGGTTAGTGGGAGCTATGTGGCATTTATAGTACTATATGTTGATGATATACTACTAATGGGGAATGACATACCTTCTCTAAAGGCTGTTAAGACTTGGTTAGGGAGCAATTTCTCCATTAAAGACTTAGGAGATGCATCCTACATTCTAGGAATGAGGATCTATAGAGAAAGATCTAGAAGGATGATCGGTCTAAGTCAGAGCACATACATTGATAAGGTTTTGCATCGTTTTGGAATGCAAAATACAAAAAGGAGATATGTCCCCGTGTCTCAAGGGATAACGATCTCTAAGGACCAGTGCCCGAAATCATTGGATGAGAAGGACCACATGAATAAAGTTCCATATGCTTCAACAATTGGATCTATCATGTATGCAATGGTATGTACTCGCCCATATGTCTCGTATGCTTTGAGCATGACGAGCAGATACCAGTCTAATCCGGGTGAAGGTCACTGGACGGCAGTTAAGAATATTCTTAAGTACCTGAAAAGAATAAAGATACATTCTTGGTGTATGGAGGAGAAGAAAAATTCGTTGTAAAAGGTTACACTGATGCAAGTTTCCAAACAGACAGAGATGATACTGTATCACAGTCTGGTTTTGTGTTTTGTCTAAACGGAGGTGCTGTAAGCTGGAAGAGTTCAAAGCAAGAAACAGTAGCTGATTCTACAATGGAGGCTGAGTACATTGCAGCTTGTGAAGCAGCTAAGGAGGCCGTTTGGATTCGAAAGTTCATTTCTGATTTGGGAGTGGTTCCATCGATCGCAGATCCCATTGATCTATACTGCGATAATAATGGAGTCATTGCACAGGCTAAAGAACCTAGATCACACTCCCGGGCTAAACATATACTCAGGAGATTTCACCTTATTCGAGAGATTAATGAAAGGGGTGATATACACATATGTAAAGTGCACACAAATGATAACATTGCAGACCCACTGACCAAAGGCTTGTCACAGCAGAAGCACGATGGTCACACTAGTTCCATGGGTATTAGATATATGGGTGATTGGCTCTAGTGCAAGTGGGAGATTGTTAGTGTAGGTGCCCTAGAGGCAATACATTATTCTTTTAAATCTTTATATTAGTTGATCATTTAATAAATGTATTTATTATGACCTTAATTACTGCGATATTTTGTTAGCATAATAAATGTCCTTAGAATCATGATACAAATTGTATAGTTTAAGTACATGACTTGAACTTGAGATTATATAATATATCATATTCTTAAAGGTCCCTAGTCGAGTATTATTATATAGGACAATAATAATACATAAATAGACAAGTATGTTGTTTGACAAGATAACCACATCTCATTGGTTATAAGTATGAGGATACTAAAGTCATTACATAGGTACATGTGAGAGTACATGGTACTAGACAGACCCACGGTGAGATTCTTTATGTTTAATAAAGTCATAAGAAAGACTCACAGTGATAATGGTGTAACGATCCTTTGACTTGAAATCATTATATTTCTATACGAGGATTAATATACTTTGACTACATTAAAAGTTACTTTTGATCGGGTGATGATAAAAGTGAACATCGGGTATATCATGAGTCGTATGAGAAATATGAATGATAGATAAATGATTTAACCCTCCTATAATTAGGAGAGATATTATTGGCCTCTTGATTGAGTGAGATTATAAAAGCATGGTCATGCTCAAATAATGATTTGTCTTGATAATCTACTCATGGATCAAGTAAACCCGGATTAAATGTTGAAGAGGATGACTAAATACATGCTTCGAGTTTAATCTATAATATGTATGGTTAAAGGGATTATATTACACGAAAAACATTAATCATGAAAGGTTTTATCTAATCACGATTTAATTATTGTTTAATTGGGTAACAATGATGTATTACTAGATACCACTCATTGTTTATAATTTTATTAGAGAATAAAATTATTGCCAATTAAATAATAGCCTATAGGGTCGCACAAATAGAGCACTTAATGGAATAGTTAATTTAAATTATGGATTTAAATTAATTGATGATTATTTGAATTTTATTATAATTAAGTAAGACTTAATTGAGATAATATAAATTCGAATTAAAAGGAATGTTTTTGCCCATAATAATTAAGTATGACTTAGTTATTAATTAAATAATAGAAATTCGTTTTTATTATTTAATCCAATACCTACTAGGGTTGGGCTTTGCTGTTATGGGCCTTTTTAATCAGCCATTATAAATACATAATGATAGGTTAAAGAGGCTTGTACGTTTTTGAGAAAACCCTAGCAGCAAAGAGAGGCAGAGGCAATTCAGATCGTCAAGAAGGAGGCTAGTACATCCATTCCCTAGTCAAGTTCGTGAGACGTTCTTGAAGGTGCTCGTGTGGATACCATAGAGGTGTTTCTCCGAGAGGTAGACACAAAGCGTGATAGCTAGGATCTCCGTTGAGTTCGTGAAAGTTAAGCTCTTGAAAGGTATGATTCGTTGTCTCCATAATCTGCCCATAATTATAAATGGATCTTGTTTTGGGTTTCGAAATTTTTGTTTTATTTACGTTTATCCGCTGCGTTTTATGCCTTCGGAACCCATCAGTATTTGGGTATGCCAATGCAGGTGGGAAAAAATAAGGTGTCGACCTTTTTATTTTGTTGAATCGAGTGGAATAAAAGATACAGGTGTGGAGTAATCGTTGTTTGTCGAAAGCAGGAAAGTTACTGCTGCTGAAAACGGAGGCACAATCAATACCAACCTTTTGGATGAATTTATTCTTGATACCAACCAAGGTATGTGAAGGAATTGAAAGGAGAATGAATGCGTTCTGGTGGGGGAGTGGAGGAACAGGAAGGGGTATAAAATGGATGGCATTGGATAAGTTGTGTGTGCCCAAAGAAGGTGGAGGATTAGGATGTAAAAGATTAAGGGAATTTAATATTTCGCTGCTTGCGAAGCAGGGATGGAGAATTATTAATAATATGAATCCTCTTGTGATGAAATTGATGCAAGCACGTTATTTCCCTCGATCAGATTTTTTAAATGCCAAGTTAGGAGCTAACCCAAGTTACCTATGGAGGAGTATACTGGAGGCTCAAGAGTTAATCAGAAAGGGATGTAGAAAGCGAATTGGAGACGGAAATAGTACTAATGTATGGTCTGTGCCGTGGTTACCTTGTGATCAGAATGGGGTTTTAACGACTGAAGTGCCAGAACAGTTGAGACATATTACAATGCAGAACTTGATGCAAGTAGATCATAGAGCATGGGATGAAGAAATATTGCAGGATATTTGTAACAAACGTGATAGATTGTTAATTACGCAAATCTCTTACCAATGAGAAGTAAGGCGGATGAATGGTTTTGGCTTTTCGATGATAAAGGGGAATTTACAGTTAAAAGTAGATATAGAAAATTGAAGGGAGATGATGCTACACCAGATGCAGCAGTATGGAGGAAACTATGGAAGTTGAAGGTACCGGGGAAAATTCTTAATTTTGTGTGGAGAGTTATGAAGAATATTTTGCCTACAACCACTGCATTATCAGCTAAAAACACCCAGGTAAGTATGGAATGTCCGTGGTGTCACCTGTCTGAGGAAACACCTGTACATGTGTTAATTAAATTTGTTTTTGCGCGTGAGGTTTGGGAAGCTGTTGGTTTGTGGAAAATTGTTAAAGATCGACCAGGAGAAACACTGTTCCAACTATTTTGCAGAATCATTATGGTGAGTACAATTGACCAGTGTGCATTGATATGTTTGAAATGCTGGAATCTGTGGAATAGGAGAAATAAATGGGTTTGGGATCATGTGAGTATGTCTGTGTTTGGGGTTCGCGAATCAGCCGTGCGTATGTTAAGTGAATGAAGAAGGGCGAATTAATGTGAGCCTAAAGTAGCTTCAGGTAGGCAAAGTAGTGTGCCAGTTTGGGTTAAGCCACATGTTGGGTGGATTAAAGTCAATATAGATGCAGCGTGTGGGAAGGAGAAGACATGGCTGGGGTATGTTGTTAGGAATGAATATGGAGAATTTTTGCGTGCAAGGTGTAAAGCTGTAAAAGAAAGAAGACAACCAAGGGAAGCGGAGGCGATGTGTTTGAAAGAGGCATTGTCATGGGTGAAGGAGTGGAGAGTGAATAAATGCATTTTTGAAACAAATGCAAAGCTTCTAGTGGATGTTATACATGGTGCAAAGGGGAAATCATTTTTTGATACTATTGTTAGTGACTGTATCGAGGTATTGAAACACTTTGATGAAGTGTTAGTTGGTTTTGTGCATCGATCTGCGAATAATGTTGCCCATTTGTTAGTTAGGGCTTCTTGTTCTATGACAGATCATCGGGAATGAGTTGATACACCACCTGATATGATCAAATGTAATATTATTTCAGAAATGTTTTAATGCAAGTGCTATTTTTCAAAAAAAAAAGTACAATCATTATGTGAAAATAAAGTAGTAATATTTTATTTGTGATAACAAAAATTATAGAAAAATTTAAAGATTGCAAAATAAAAGGATGATAATTGAGGAAATTGTATTGCATTTGGGCTTAGGCGATGAGCCCAAAACTTTAAAGTTAGATTCGGGACGGGCTGCTAATACCTAGGACTCTAAATTGGGCTTCATGAGATCCGATTGAGCGTCCGTAACTAACGATGCTGCTCCTGATGGTCTGACTTGCTTTACAAGAAGGGTGTTCAAAAATACAATAACAAACTTTACAATTCTTTAGCAATTATATTTTACATTTTCTGGTGATCAACATTTTCTCACGGTATGTAAGATATGCTACTTTGTACCATTTTTATATTTATTTATTTATACTTGTAGTTTCAATTAGTAATCGCCTGTTTTTTAATTTAACCTGCTGCAGTTATTTGTACAAGAGGATTAAATTCAACATGTTTCTCACCAGGTGAGTTTGATTACTGCCCCTTCAATTAATCTAGGGTTTTGCTGTATTTATGTATACACATTGGGTATTATTTGTAATAATTTGATCTAGTTTTCGGGTTTTTATTTAAAGGACTGAGTACGATAGAGGTGTTAATACCTTCTCTCCAGAAGGTAGATTGTTCCAGGTTGAATATGCCATTGAGGCCATCAAGGTACTCGTAACACTCCACGTAATTAGTAATTAGTAGTCTCGTATCGCTTAGTACTTATTTTATTATAGGAACAGGAACTCGTGCTTAGCTATTAGCTGTTACTCTAGAAGTAGTAGTTGGTTATGTTAAAGTATGTCTGAGTGTCCATTGTGGGTTTGATTTTAACAGTTAGGTTCAACTGCTATCGGTTTAAAGACCAAGGAAGGCGTTGTTCTTGCTGTTGAAAAACGTATTACATCCCCACTTTTGGTATTTGTCTTCTTCCCTGGCCCCTCTTTAGTTTTATCATTCACCGTCCATCCCAATTACACTGTTCTTAACTCGGAAACTTTAAATTTTCTCAAAAGAGATTGGTTGCTCTAATTTCCTTATTGAAAATCTCTTTCAGGAGCCAAGTAGTGTCGAAAAAATCATGGAAATTGATGAGCACATAGGTTGTGCAATGAGTGGATTAATTGCTGATGCCCGCACACTTGTGGAACACGCGCGAGTTGAAACTCAGGTATTTATCTTGTTATTGTTTTGCATTATATGTTCTGTATATGTGATACTTAAACAGGTTAGTTGCTTAATATCCAATTTCATTATGTTAGAATCATAGATTCTCGTATGGTGAGCCAATGACTGTTGAGTCCACTACTCAAGCACTTTGTGATCTGGCTTTGCGGTTTGGTGAAGGCGAGGAAGAATCAATGGTTAGTTGGTAGCTCTTCAATTTATTTTTAAGTCACTGACTATCATATTCCTCTTCAATTTTTATTCTTTAGAAGCTATTCTCTAGCAGCTATAAGGCTCCTTGCAGCTCACTAAAACGTGTTCAGAACCTATAGATGCTTGATCAACAGTTTTTTGTCAAAATGTTCACATGTAATATAATCTGTTTATTAAGCTGAGCCAGTCTATAGGTTTTGAAGTCAGTAAGCTTTCCTATTCCTAGGGTACTTGGTCTTAAATTAAGGTGCCTGGACACATTTTAAAAGTTTATGTTTCTGTTAAATATATGATCCTATCGGGGCCTTCCTCTAACACCTTAAGGTTTTAGATGAGCTGGTTACTCAACATGGTATCAGAGCTTAGGCTAGCGGGAGAACTAAGGTTCGATTCCCGGCCACCCCCAACATTCTCACAATTTAATGTGGACACTAAAAGACAATTAATGTCCCAAAGATGGGCGCCGGTGTTCCACTCTTCGACCCATAAATGGGCTTTCGAGTGAGGGGAGTGTTAAATATATGATCCTATTGGGGCCTTCCTCTAACACCTTAAGGTTTTAGATGAGCTGGTTACTCAACATGGTATCAGAGCTTAGGCTGGCGGGAGAACTAAGGTTTGATTCCCAGCCACCCCCAATATTCTCACAATTTAATGTGGACACTAAAGGCAATTAATACCCCAAAGATGGGTGCCGGTGTTCCACTCTTCGACCCATAAATGGGCTTTCGAGTGAGGGGGAGTTTTAAATATATGATCCTATTGGGGACTTCCTTTAACACCTTAAGGTTTTAGATGAGCTGGTTACTTAACAGTTTCTTCATTCTTGCACAAAATATAAGGATACAAAGTTTTGTTTATAGAGTTAAGTCTTCTTTTTCAAAATTACAATTTTATTTTCTGTCTGCCTGTGCGGACTAACCCTCTTCCAAATGCGGGGCAATGACTATGCAAGGATTATTTCGAAAGCTGCATTACTAGTCGCTAGAGTTTTAGGTGTTCTATATCAGTTTTATATGCATGTTAGGTGCTGGTAAATTAGTAATTGTGTAGTTCAAGTGTTGAGTCATGTAATCATTTGGATCGATTACACATGTTCAAATTACAAATCAAATTTTGAAGCTGGTTTCATGTTTAACCTAGGAAGCACCGACACCGATACGGCGACACGGGACACGGGGATACGTCAATTATCGAAGTGTCCTGGATATGGGACACGGCAAAAAAAGTAATAAAAAAATAAAATATATAGGATTTGTATATGTCAAATATTGAACAACTTCATTCATAATAATAATAGAGTTTCCTTCATAATATTCATTCATAATATTGATAAACTAGTGGAAGATCTATTCTACTTTTACATTCAAATGATCATCTATAAAACAACAGCAGCTATACGTGTTATATATATATAGATAGATGTATGTATATATTTGATTGTATAAAGATAGGGTTCTGTGTTCAGATGAAAGATGAAGAGAGGGTTATAAAAGAGAGACACAAAATTAGGGTTAATATAAGATGGGTTGGGCTTTTAAAAAAAGATTTTGGGCTTCTTAAAGATGATTTTGGGCTTTTTTATGGGCTGAGTCGGTGGGCCGTGTCGGTCGTGTGTCGGTCGCCTTTTTCTGTCGACAGGCCATGTGGCGTGTCGGACACGTATTCAGCTGTGTCGGGCGCGTGTCGCCGTGTCGGACGCCGACACGGGTAAGGCGCCCTTTTTGAAGTGTCCGTGCTTCTTAGTGTTTAACCAAGGATCACAAACAGAATTTTGGAGACTAGTACTATTTTTTCTATAAATATTGGTACAAGGTAAAAACAAAGTACATAGTTTAACACCCCAAACCGAGGTTAACCTGAAATGCTGTGCTAGTTTAAAAATAAGCTAATCTCACAACTACTTTTCAAAATTTAAAATAAACAGCGATTGTACAACATCACAAGTAGGTACGTTATAACCTAAAAGTTACACATTATGTAAACTCAACAAAAATACTACACATTTAACTGTTCCTTGGCTTTCTGTGTTCACACATCTATCTCTATCAGTTAACACGTGATTCTATACTTTATACATTCTGATCACTTGAAATATGATATCAAAAAGAAAATATGCATACGTACTTATATAGGCAAGCAAAAAATGAGGACAAAATGCAGTATTTTATTTTTAAAAAACACACTCTAGCAACACGAGTCACTCTTTTTTGTTTCCCCATTAATAATAGATTCGTGAATCTCCCATTTAACACTCATTTTCGCCACGACCAACTCTATTGTGTGTGGGAGGAGGTGCAAGGACGGAGGCGGGGGTGGTCGGCAGGTGCGGCCACCACCCCAAACTCGGGTATAATCATAAAATTAGTATAAAAATTTATGAAAAAAATACATATTTATATATTTAATAGTAAAAAAAAATTATTTTCAATTTTCGCCCTCTCAAAAATGTATAAATTTTATGAATTTAGTACTAATATTAATGATATTTACAATAGTTATGAATTTAAATACACGAATTTAAGTATATTTTGTACATTAAAATTGTTAAAAATAATATTTATTAATTTATATAATAAATAATAAATTAAAAATATATATTAGTTACCCCGAAAAAAATTTCGCCACCCCATACTCCATTTCCCGGCTCCGTCCCCGTCCCCGTCCCTGAGGAGGTGGACCGCAAGCTCCATAGTGACGGTGAAGTAAACGCAACTGGACGAACCTGGACACTTTGTGTAGTACTTGGTTACACTTTTAACAATATTCGAAAAGTTTGGGAGGGATGGCGGGAGATACTAATAAATTTCTAGTGGAAGCCTCAAGTAGGAAATATGAAAGACCAGACAAATTCATGTAGTAGTACAAGGTAAGTGGGATTATTTTAATAAATCGCCTCCAACACTTCACCACCGTCCCTTCTTGGCGATGATCAATTACGACTTCTCATATAAATAACCCAAGATGTTACTGGAAATTGCTTCCAGTTCCTCCCAGTGGTAAATTGGTTGGCGCTAGTTTGACCATTGGAAGTTGGAACCACGACAACGCGTCTCCCTCGAAAGCCAGCATAGTCGCTTCTATCTCTATTTATTCAGTTGATAGTTGTCGGCTGTCGAAGCGTGGTAATTCAAAAAAATCTTAATTCTAGATCTCCGCCTAGTTTCTCTTCACGTACCTTTATTACTACCACCATGTGTGTGACCGCTACGGATGGGCGTCGGGTCAATTCGGGGCCGGGTAGTAGTCTATCCCCGTCCCCGGCCCGAGAATTCAAACCTAATCCCCGTCCCCGGCCCATTCTCCGTCGAGGACTATATATCATTCCCCGCCCCCATCTCAAACGGGGAACGGGGATCTCCGAGGGTAATCGGGGATATTTTATTTAAACCAAAATTTCTATTAAATAATTTTTTTCATGCAAGATGTAGAAAAAATAGAAAAAACTAAAATATTATACTGCAAATTTTAGTAATTTTGTCTTTTGATACATGAAATATTTATGTAAAATCAAAGTGCATTTGTAGTATATCACTCTGACCTTATACTTTGAAAAATATAGTATCTAAAAATATTTCTAACATAGAAAATACAAATTATCCCTATCACTTACATATTTTTTGAAGATAAATAAGAATATATAAAATATTGTAGAGCGGGAAAAAATCGGGCCGAGACATAAAAAACCATCCCCGACCCGTTCCCTGATTTTTTAGGGAAATCGTCCCCATACCCCGGCCCGTCCCCGCAAAAGTTCTCGAATCCCCGCCACTTTCGGGGCGGGATCGATCGGGCCGGAGTCAATGCCCATCCCTAGTAACCGCAAGTCCTCGTTCCAGAGCACCTCAACCAGACATGCCTTCTCCATTTTGTCTTGCTCTATGCCCTGCTTGAGATGGACCATTTAAAACAACCGACCTTTGTTGAAGAATTGGATTTACATTTGGGAAGCATTAACCTTATCATTGCCTGTAACCTAAGTTGCTACTTGCTAATCACGAATTCGAGCCAGTTCTTCCACGTTTCTTCTTGGTGCTCGTTCTTACACTTTTCTGAACTTCCATGACTTGGAGGAGTCTTGACATGGCTTGTTCAACCATTGCCATACTGATTTTCTATGGATTATCATAAACAGAATTAAAAAGCTCAATCAATTACCAAACGCTAGTTACGCTAGGAAAGAATGGAAAGTAGGTTTGGTGTTCTTCACTCTTCATGGGGTGACCCTCCTCCACAAGAAATAAAATTCATACATGTCGCACGACTATTCCTGTTCACCCTAATAGCTTGTATTCCACTAGCCCCCTTTCTCTCCAAGCTACCTGTAAACTTTCTAACAAACTTCACTTCAATTTCCCTTTTTAACCCTCGGCTTGTTTTCAATTATATAGGAGCAACTTGGGGGAGTTGCATTTGTAACATATTCTTGCTTCTCAACATTGCAATGGCGATACTTTTGCTTCGAAAAATTTGCAAGTACGCCTATTTGTTGTAATTGAAGATAATAATATCATTTTTGAGCCTTTTCCTTTAGATGTCTCAGTAATCCGTGTGGACTCTAGTCTACGAGTTCTTTCATCTTTAACACTATGTAATATTTTTTTGCAAGTATATCAAGTAAAATTATGGCTTCTGAGCTTCTTGCTTCTTTTAGGTAACACCTTAGCAGCAAGCTGAGCTTATAGATTAACTTTTGTTTGCAAATGATTGTTTCATGTATCCATTCAGTGTTAAAATTATAATTACACGAGAGTTTCTATGAAGGTGGTTCCCAATTGCTATTAATGTGTATTTCGTGTTGAAAAATTTCAGTTTGCATTTTTATACATGGCATGTACTAGATTTCTATGCTTGCAGTGATGTGCATAATACTGTGTTCATCTTTTCTTTTTTTTTTTTGCCAAGTAATGTTTTTTTTTTTGCCTCCACAGTCTCGACCATTTGGGGTGTCCTTACTAATTGCTGGCCATGATGAGAATGGTCCCAGTTTGTAAGTATCCTTTAATTCATTTTTGGTTTCGTGAGAAGTAGATTCTTCTTTTCTGCTGATTGCGATTAGCTACATATAATTAGTTAATTATGATAAATCTCTCCTGAATGCCTCTTTCTTTTGATTTTTTCACTTCGCTTATGATGCTAGTAATATCTAGAGTGCAAGAAGTTAAGAAGCCATGTAACCTAAACATATCTGTCTGGGCATGTGTTGTACTGTGTATTCACTAATGATATTTATTTTGCGAAGAGTTTTTTTATGTTTAAGACAAACCTGCATCCTCTATGTCTGTAGTTTATAAATTTCATTTTCTGTAATTGCATATTTATTCATACCTTTTTTGGCCTTGTGTATGCGGGACTGTCTTTATCTCCATCGTGCAGTAATTGATATTTTTCTCATGGAGGTGTTTGGGGGGTTGCCCGGTTCATGGTTAATGATAATTAGTTCTTTTAATTTTATATATTCCTTATCCTTGCAGTTCCCGAGACGAGTATTTTCGATATTTCAATATCTGGTCAATTCACAAGACAAGTTTGTTATGTGCAGGTATTATACAGATCCTTCTGGCACATTCTGGCAGTGTAACGGTAAAGCCATTGGTTCTGGTTCTGAAGGTGCAGACAGCTCTCTGCAGGAGCAATATAACAAGGTATATTGTTTTCATACAGGGTTGAATTTTTTTGTTTTAACCATTTTAAGAAATTTTCTAAAATCAAAGTGGTACTGGTTTTGCGCAACAGAAGGGATAAGGATGCAATTTGCATGATAATGATATATTCTGATAACATTCTATAACATTTTGTGACTGTTGGTTATATCTTTTTTATCATATCTTTTAACTGCAGGATTTAACACTCAAAGAAGCTGAAACAATTGCCCTTTCGATTCTGAAGCAAGTAATGGAAGAAAAAGTAAGATACTATTTTTTATATGGAATTTTTAAGTAATGTTAGTTCCTGAAAGCTGCTAGTCTGCAACTGCCCTTCTAACCAATCTTTACAACCGAGATTCAAATGTTGGTCAAATTTGTCAACTTTGTAATGCCTAATATAGCACGTGCATTATTTGTTGAGAAATGTTCGATGTGATCAACCAGGCTTAGAGGTCTAAATAGTTATTCCTAAGAGATCAAGGAGATCGTTTATGTCTGCTAAGAATTTGGCATTTTAGTGCCTCTACTACTTCTCTGATCTAATATTGTTTTATGATATTAGGTAACCCCCAATAACGTGGATATTGCAAAGGTAGCTCCATCTTACCATTTGTACACCCCTGCTGAGGTGGAGGCCGTCATCAGTCGCTTATGATATTATATTCCAGAAGTTATGTTATGGTTCATCTGAGACAGTTCGTAATAGTTCTCTGTCACTCTATTGCAATTCTCATTTCGATATAGACTGTCAATCATGTACTTATTGCTATTGTGGAACAAGCCTAGGTTTCTTAAACAGATTGTAGGATATTTATATCTATTGGTCTGTTGGAGACTTGAACTTTAGTAGGAGATTTGTATTGGTCTTGATTGAGTTCAACTGATTCTGGGTTTTATACTGCGCAACTGAGATTTATGGTTTTATGTTTAAGTGTGCAACTGTTAGATTTTTTTATGCTATTTCAGCTGTGAAGCTCGATGAACCCCTTTATATATGACCACTAATTATATAATTCTTGCATACGGATTTTCCGATTTGGTTGCGGGCCGTGTATGAATTTGAAAAAATCCACCTAATCATTAAAAGATATACGGTATTTTTAATGTGTGCCCAGGGGCATATAATACGCACTAAATTTTATGAGTTTTGTACATTTTTATTGGTGGAATTGTTGGGGTCCATTCATATTTATGATTAGAGGATCAATCAAAATGAACCAAACTATGAGTTGGTGAATGGGAGTTGGTGCTTATTGTGTGTCTTTGGACACACATTAGAAAATCCGAAAGATATATTGATATATATGATTAATTTAACTGTACTTTATAAGCAAAAATTAACTTAGCTGTATACAGACCAGCATAATTTAAATTTATTTCAAACAGTCAAATACTCGCGCTTTTTTTTTTGCAGTTTTTGCCAGATAAATGCCACATTCCTAAGTGTTCATCACACCACACGAGCTTTTACTATTTAAACTGAAACAGTTGACATTACCATTTTTTTTTTTTTGACTAATTTTGGCTTATAGCCTTACAAATGAGTATTTGTTCTCAACAATTCTCGGGGTGAGTCAGGATCGAACCCAGGATCTGGGACGACAGAGGATAAACCCTTTACCACTTGAGCTATCCAACCGTGCTCGACATTACCAAATTTTTATTTCCACATGCCTGGGCTACATTTATATTTTTGAAGTGTCACAATAACACAAGCTTTTACTATTTAGGGGGTGTTTGGTTGAATTTGCCCAAGAATCGAAATCTTAAACCCAAGTCATAGTATTTGGATTAGTAATTTAGTGGTAATTTAGTGGTGGCGAATCAGAATCTCATTCCTTTTTGGTGTATAAATCAAACCAACCATAATTCTAGAATTCCCATTTTATTCTCTTACCCATTAACCCCCATTCCCTATATTCCCATTCCCGATTCCCATTCCCACAATGCATCCAAACCCCCCCCCCCCCTAATTTGAAAACATCCAAATTTCAAATGCCGAATGCCTATTCTATTTCTATAGTTTTACAATTTTACCTGTTGAAAATAGAAACGAGAAGAGGCAAGAATTTCTATACAAAAATGAAGCTACTTTGCACCTGCAACTTTGAGATCAACCAAAAATCACATAAAATTCGTTCTTTCCAGCATACTAATTATGTATATGCTTGCTCGCTTGCTCCAAATGATTCAGATAATCATACATAATTAAACTTCCTCTATCAAGTAGTAAACATGAGACAAAGAGATGGACTGACATTGTCTAGAATTCTACACCAGAACTTAGAAGTTAGCCACTCCATATATCTCATATTGTTATATGGTATAAGAACTGATAAAAACAAAAGAAACGTTTCCAAGAATAATATACTTGGACAGTGATATTTTATTCGGGGAAGGGAACAAAAAGCCTCCGGGAAGGATAGTCTTTTAGTCACGGAACTCATTCATAAATTCTTTATGAAATTCAGTCAACCGATCAACAATAGCTGGAATCTTGTCCTCGGGAGGCAATATTGTGCATCTAATATGCCAAGTCCCAGGAAACTATTACAAAACATGACAAAAAGGAAGAGTATTAGATACAAACAGGCAACACAACTTATATACACTAATATTATAGAAACACGTTTGGTATAGAGCCAAGTGATAAAAAAAATGTTGACATGGCAATGGTAGCTTCTAATTTTTCCATAATGTTGCACTGATGCCTAATAACTGCTAGTTGTATAAGTTATAGCATAAATATCCTAGTAGCACGACCAATACTCGTAAATTTAACTTTTTGCGTCTGTGTGTGTGGGAAAGATCACATAGAGTTGAAGTTTTAGTGAAGACATCAATAAAACTCACCTGGCAGAACCCGGATCCAGGAACAACAACAATGCCAGTGGCATTCAGGAGGCGACGAGCATAAAATGCATCTGGTGCTGTTTTTACAGTTTCTGCGGCCTTTATTGCTTTCTCAGGCAGGTGAAGGCGTGGGAAAAGATACATCGCACCTTCCGCTTTGTTGCATGTAATGCCTTCTAAACCATTGAATGCATCCTCTAGTGTCTATCACAGGTAAACAAAAATAATTAAAAAAAGTTGTACGACTCTTATATTATCTGTGCAAATCCAAGATTGCAAAAACTATAGTATAGGGAATCTTTTCACCAGCACAATATTTTGTCTCAGTGTACAAAGTGTCAAAGGCTTGAAACATGTGAAAGTTTGCAGATGGAATGTATATGTGAACCCTTTAGTTACTAATGATGACGAATCACACACAAACATTATGCCAAAGCAGCTTAATACTATTTTTTCCTGAATTGTTATTTATTAGCTGATACACAGGCCATTGTATCTTACTATATCCAGGACGAATTGCAGGTGGAGACTCTGCTTAATCGCTAGTCAAAGTTATAAACCTTGGTCTACTTGGTTTACAAATTTGCAAACAGGTTAATGTCAAAGTAGTTTGCCAAATAGTCAAAGAAAACACTAGAATAGTCTTTTCTATATTTTTTCTGTTAAAGATAACAGTTGACTTGGGTCTTAACAAATAAGCCATCATGGATCTAGTTCTAGACTTCTGACCATTGCCTTAAAAAAAAATTAAACATAAACATGTACTAGTTGCATGTTTATAAAAGTGATATATAAACTTCTTGGTTTGAACTGACCTTAGCACGTCTAGCCAAGGATGAAAGTATTCCGTCTTTCTCCGCAGTATAGGACTCATATGACTCATCTCCAACCTGCATGCATTAATAAGTTTGATTGGAAACTACTTCTAATGATCAATGCTTCACACTAACTCATGCTAATTTTGAAGTTAGGAATGGAAGGGTTCTGAAGTCCAGGAATAACCTTGGGAGGGCTCATGACAAGACTTGCAAGAATTTGCCCCGATATATTGGAACAGAGATTCACAGATGCCACCTTGTAGATTTGTTCCCTTATCTCAGGACTAAATCCAGTCACTTCCATGTAACCGCCTCTTTTCCCACACTCTCCATGATACCCTAGAGACAATGACATTAAATAATTTTCAGTTTATTCATCTCTAAACTTGGTGAGTTGGTGTTAATCATATTTATGAGCCTGTGTGTGCCTCGATTATACAATCCAACTGACATACCTTTAGAGACGGATTGGAAAGATACTAACGGGATATCCTTCTCGCCATATCCCATGGATCGGGACACTTTCTTGAAGGAGTGAAACTTCTTTTCAGGAACATAAACATTTTCTTGGTATACCTAGATTATTAGGATTATCAATCATACTATCCAGGACAACAAATACAAAATCTTACAGAAAATATCGAAAGTGAACTTTCTTGACAGAAGGCAAAGCAGATGACCAAATATCTTTCAAAGCAATAAATAGCAAAAGTTTTCCAGTACACACCTCGTCAGCCAGAAGTACCAGACCTTCTGCCTTGCAGAACTCCACAATATCTCTTTGGTTTTCCTCGGCAAGTACCTAAAATATGTTTAAATGGCACAACATTAATAATACATCATCCTGTAGCAAGAGGGTCAAAAACATCATCAACGCAATATCTGTTTTGTGAGATCTGTGTGTTTCCTTTTACCAAAAGAATAGTGAGTCTCACCTGCCCTGTTGGGTTCCCTGGATTTATGACAACCAAAGCTTTGACAGTAACTCCCTTGGACCTTGCATCTTCTAACTGCCTTTTAAGTTCAGAAATCTCCAATCCCCATCCTGTTGCTTCATCAAGATAATAAGGAACCTGAAAAAACAGTACAAAGTCAGAGTAGTTGAAATCAGATATCCTTAATGCTTGGGCAAGCATGTCACAAATGCTTTTAAATAGTAAATCAAACTCCTAAAAATATTGTATAGATTAGATATAACAAGGAAAAGAACATACCAGAGTGCCACCGTGGAGGGCTATTGAAGCAGAGTACAAGGGGTACTGGGGAATTGGACAGAGGATTCCATCATTCTTTGATGATATTAATAATTGCATCATCATATGAACCTAATTAAAAAGGAAGAAGCTATTAGCTATGTCTTGACTTGCGTCATCATTAGAATTGTTTAGAACATCCAAAAGTCAGAAAGAACAGTGTTAAACCAAAATTACCGCTGGACTTGCACCATCTGTCAGGAAAAGATCATTTGGATCTGCAGGAAAACCGTCACGAGCTTCAATCCCAGCAGCAATTGTATCACGCAACCCCTTAATACCCTGTAGCATAGAACAAGAATAAAGTTCAAATATTAAAAGTTCGCATAATAAAAGACGTTAATAGTTATTTAGGAATACATGATTGCCTACTTAATCAATTTATTCATCTACAAAAAATCGAGTGTACTACCTGGCTATGACTATATGCACCAGTGGCTCTTCCAGGAATTTGATCAAGTATCTGCCAAGCTCTTTCAATGGAATCAGCGCTGCAATCAGTTATCAGGGAAAGTCAAGGTCAATAAATAGGTTTCATCGATTCTCAACAGTTTTCATGATGTAGAGATTTCTTCTTTCAGCTTATCGTCCAATTTTACCCTTCTCTTTAATGTCTATGCCATAAGTTGCTCATCATAATAGAAAGGTGTTTGAGCGTGATACTGATAGGTGACACATTGGAATTGGGATTTCAGATGTTAACAATATCCTTATACTAGTTACCTTCTTTAAATTATATGTTAGATTCCCCCAGAATGATCAGTGGTTATTAAATCTTAGAACATATAATAGACCTAGGAATCTATATGTTGCTTTAAAACAGGATAAAAATAGTCGAATATCTAAAAGCAGTTTACATAAACTTGATTATTTACACAACGGGGAATCAATCAAAACAACAGTTACACACCTGAACAAACCTTGCGTTTCACTCTTGTCCAAGATGGCAGGATGATCGCATAGTGCTAGAACCTGAAGAGGAATTGGCAAAATCAGGTGATGAACAACTTATTAACAAAAAAGTGTGTATAAAATTAAAGCGAGCAAGGAGGACAAGTAAACCTCTCGGAAGAAGGTAATAGGCTGCTGATTAAGAGACTGAGGATTTCCGATATTGCAGTAAAGTATCTGACGATCCAACAGCAGGAGGAGGTAAATAATTAGTTTCCGCAAATAAAATTGCAAGTCTGAGTAAAGTAGAAAGAAGAAATAGGCAAAAACCTCATCAAAAGGGTGGGAACCGGGCTTATCAACCAGCTCTTGCTGTAATTTCTGAGGAAAAATAAAAATCGAATAACGAAACATAATTAAAGACGAAGAAAACCAGCGGAAACATGATTAAACGGTAAGCAGGAAGAGTAGGTACCTGAGCGAGATTAACAATCTCACCACGGACAGCGTATTCACATTCAATGACCTAAATTAATTGATTTAAAAAAGAGGGACAAACAAATCAATGGAGAAAAAAACAAAGTAAAATAAGTTGAAGAAAGAGGGACATACCTTGGGATTGATGAAATCGAGAGTGATGGAGTGAGAAGGCATGACGGTGTTAAGAGAATGAACGGCGGGAGGAATAGATGTGAAGAAACGAGAGAGAAGAGGCGTTGAAATAAAACTAGAACAACAAGTGGTGTGGTGGTCTATAAAGCAGCAGCTGGTGTTGATGAATCTGCCGCTGGTTTTGTTGGAAGAAAGAAAAGAGGTTCTCTTGGCAGCTGAATTGGCTAATTTGTTGGCTACAAATCTCCGCATCGTGCTACTTCCACGTTTCCCAGCATCCACTTTATATGCCCCCCCACTGTTACCTTTTTTCAACCTCCTGCCTAATCTCCAAGTTACATCCCATTTTTTCATATGCCTTCACTATTTATTTTATACAATAATTATCGGGCGAGCGAGAATGTAACTTACGATAAATTCTTGATTCTTTGTAATTATTGAGAATAAATAATTAGTTTATTAAAATAAAAAATATAAATCTATCTATTGATACAAAAAATAATCTATGAAAAATTTACCATGTTATTTATTTTATCAAATTAGGTTTTTCTTAAATATATACACGGTTGGTATTTCTTATTCGGGAGAAAGAAATAACTTATTTATCAAAACAGTACATATTTACGTACAAGAATCATGTCCGGAGGTCGTTTACAAGGGACATGTCTCTGTATACAGTTTTGAACAAAATTAAACCCAAATTGAAAAATTAAATCGAACTATGTTAATTCATTTGGGTTCGATCCTAATTTTCAGACTCCTGGTTTATTTTAACGTACTGAATAGATCGAATTAAAATCGGTTTGATCTGGTTTGATCCCGACCAAATAGCTGAATACATCACATTATAAATATTATAATTTTTATATTTTATACATTTTACATATAAATTTAAAATTATTATAATAATTTTTATGGTATAATTGTATTTAAAAACTTATAACTCTTTATATCACATTATTTAATGATATATTAGATTTTATAAATTTTGTTTTATTTTTTAATATAAACTTTTTTTGGAAAAAAATCAATTCGTTCGGTTTAAAATCGAACCATAACGAATTATTTCGGTTCGATTTTATTCAAATTATAACAAAGTTTCGATTCAAGGGAAAAATTTATTTTAGTTTTAGGTCTATTTGGCATGTCCACTTTTGAATTGAACCGATCAAATGCTCAATTCTACATGTATAAAAACAAGATGGCATGTTTGTGAATTTTGGATAAGTTTTTAATATTTATAAATATCTTATCTTACCTTATCTTATATGTATATAAAGTAAAATCGCACAGTATATAATGTGATAGTCTATAAAATCGTCTTTTATATCTACTATTTTCGTATGTATCCAAGTTTTATCATACTCCTATATTAACAAATTCATGTTTTTTAGATGCATGTACCTTAATTAGTTGTCTATTTAATACAAGGGAGTCTATGAAATTAGCAATCTATATCTGCTACTTTCGTAGGCATCTAAGTGTTATCACACGCGTGTACTAACAAACTCATGTTTTTTGGATCCATATATCTTAATTAGTTGTCAATTTAATACAAGTCATATCAAGATGTAAAATTTAATTGTTTCATTTGAATCCTCTGAACTTCCCTGATTTAGTTACGGTATATTTTATATATATATATATATATATATAATGTATTACACCAAATTACAAATCCTATAATTTTATATTTTATACATTTTACATAAATATTTAAAATTATAATCACAATTTTTATTTTATAATTGTATTTACAAACTATTATAACTCTATATATCAGAGTACTTAATGATATATTAGATTTTATATACTTCGGTTTATTTTTTAACATGGTTTATTTTTTGAAAAAAAAACGATTCGTTCGGTTTAAAATCGAACCAGCCCCAGTCATTTTGGTTCGACCCGGTTCAATTTATAACAAAATTTATGTCCAAGATTTTGATTTTAGGTTTATTTGGTCGGTCCGATTTTGTACTGAACCGATCAAATGCTAAATTCTACATGTATAAATACAAAACGCATGTTTGTGAATTTTGGATAAGTTTCTAATATTTATAAATATCTTATCTTATCTTATCCTTATCTATATAAAGTAAAATCTCACGTGTATGACGTGGCAGTCTATAGAATCATCTATTTATATAATTTGCTACTTCCGTAAGCATCCAAATTTGATCACACTCACATATTAACAAACTCATATCTTTTGGATGCATGTACCTTAATTAGTTGTCTATTTAATACAAAGCCAGTCTACGGAATCAGCTATCTATATTTGTTACTTTTGTAAGCATCCAAGTTTTATCATACTCATATACCAACAAACTCTTGTCTTTTTGATGCATATACCTTCATTTGTTGCCTAATTTATACAAGGCATATCAACATGTAAAATTTAGTCATTTCATTTAAATCTTCTAAACATCCATGTTTTAGTTACGACAAAAATTATATATTTTATATTAAGTCATGTGAAACTGGCATAAGATAGAGATTTTTTCATAAATACCCAAGTTGCAGAAAATCTTTGCAAAAATACGGATCAACCTCATATGCAACCACGTATGCAACCGTTACAACCTCCTATGCAATCCGCGTCCGTTTCTGCAAATATTTTCATAAAAGTTGGTATTTTTGGTAAAAATAAATTATCGTAGTTAACCCGCAGCCACTACCATTTGGGTGTGCACGGGGTAAATCCCACGGGCTCACGCCGAAGCCTGTAAATCACGTGAATCAAGGTAAACCGCATTTAAACTCATAAGATATTAGAATTGTGTTTGTATATATCTCCTTACATTACATTTTTATTATTACCTTTGTGATCTTCGATTGTAATACCCCAACTTTTTATACAACAACTATACTTAGATATCAAACTTTATTCATACTTAAAACAAGTCTCACATAAGCAAACAAGATTCCGAAATCCAACTCAGAAATAGTATCATATAGCTGAAATAAAGACAAATACAGAGAGACGCAACTCTAAGATAAGACACTATCACTAAAATATTATTACAATAAGCTCAAGCCAAATGCATTTCCTTGTCCATCCCAGAAGTTTAGCACCTGAAAATTTGTAAGTCATGAGCCAAACAACCCAGTAAGAAAATAATTCGACACTAGTGGACCAAGGAGTTCATAATTTTTATAAAGCCAGAATCATTGCTCAAAATCCAAAGTTTACATATAACATAAATAAATTGCACAGTTCGCTAAGGTCACAAATACCTGGTGACACGGTATCATAGGTTCACAAATGTCCATAATGCGCCCCTTACTAAGGTATCATAAACTGTGCAAAGCACGCCTTAGTAAGGTATCAAAATCTAGTTCCGGAACTATACGCAATTACTAAATGTTTTATAAGTCAGAGCTCACTGGGAATTCTTATGTCTAAAACAATTACTTGATCCATAGTTGTTAAAATAAAAGCAATGCAAAAATATTTAACAGATTTTAAAATAAAAATAAAAGTGTGAAGAGTTAACTTACCTTGACAATGATGTTATTCCTAGTGAACTAACAATGAGATTTACAGAAGGGGGGTTGAATGTAAATCTCAAAACTTTTTCAAGTTTTGAGCAGTTTCAAAGGCTGTGTGTTTAAGATAAACAAGTGTGTGAATTGCTTTAAGCTAATACAGACAGATATATATTCAAGCACAAAAGTACAGAACACAACAGACCTTAAAAACTTTTCTGGTGGATTTGTTGTTCCACCAGAGATGGTATTTCAGAAAATCTGTGATTCAAGAAGTTGATCACAGCTGCATCCTAGTACAAACTAGATAATTTTTCTCAAGATTTTTCTAAACAGCTCTGGAAAAATTCTATTCTAATTACTAGCTGCTACTTGGTTTATATAACACCAAGTTTACAAGTGAAGACAAAGATAAAAAGTACAATAATAAAATAAGTTCTCCACTTGTTTCTTCTCCATTTTTACTCCAGTGCATTGTTGACTTATTGCCTCTTTATGCTAGAGTAGAACGGCTGCTTTTTCTGATGTTCCTGAAATAGGCTACCACATCTCAGTTGTCTCTGTCAACCCATGTGCCTCTGTTTGTAGGTACAACTACCACTTGTCAACTGCTATTTAACAGAACATCCGTTGAAGCCTTCATCCGTTGATGGCTTTATCCATTGATGTGTTAGCAGTTGAAGCTCTATCCGTTGATGCACTCATCCGTTGAAGGATGTTATCCGTTGAAACTTTAGAGACATCCGTTGAAGCTTTGTTTCTCATTCGTTGAAGGTCTTTAAGTTATCCGTTGACACCATTTCATTTATACAAAATTACAAGGCATGAAATATTTACAATTGGCCTTCCTATCTGCATATCCTTTAGTAGTCAACACGACTTATAATTTCCCTCAACATTTAAGAATTATATCTCAAATTCAGAGACTCAAATGTGCTACAACACTAGACTTATTTCTAAGTAAAGCTACATCATCAACGGATAGCCAAAGTGGTCTTATCCGTTGAGGCTACAAACACTAGATTTCTACTTAAGTGTTTTGTTAAACATATCATCAAACTAATGCACATATATTCCTAACAATCTCCCCCTATTTATGTCTATAAGAATTGTAGACATAAATTCAAGGTTAACTTGATGATAACAAAACACTTAACAAATATATGAACTGAAATTAAGTAGAAATTTAAAAGTGCTGCAAAAGTGTATGTACTAGAAGGTAATTGAAGATTTACAGTGTTTCCAAGGGTGCTCCTCTAGCCTGAGCAAATCATCTTTTTCTTCTTTGATCCCTGGTTTTCTTTCCTAGCCCTTTGTCATTTTCCTCAATTTGGAGTTGGAGTTGTCTGAAGAATTCAGCTTCATCTTCATCACTGATATCCAACTTAGATTGCATTTCTTTGAGAGTTTCATTGCTGGCAATCTTGAGTTGGTCTTCAAGTCTGAAAAATCTTCTGACTCCTTTATCATCTCTGAATTCCATCAACCAATGAGGTGATTTGTGAATTGTAGTTCCCCTTTCTTGAATGAGTAAGGTTCTGGGCAAAGCATTGGGCTCCCTCCAAGTTTTCCTTATGTTGGCAATCTTGTTGAGAATTTCAGTCTTGGCAGTCCTGGTAAAGCCAGAATCCTTTTGTATGGCTGAAAAGACTCTGATCAAGGTAGAGTAGCCTTCATTCAGAATCCTGTATAGAGGCCATGTTCTTTCCCCAGCTCCTTTGTATTTGAACACCAATCTCTCTGGTAGCTGTCTGTAAGCAGCAATTCCCCTTACATCCTCCAGCTCATCCAGATAGAGTTCAATGTCTGAAATTTCTTTTATGTCACAGATGTGAACATAATCATCTTTAGAAATGAGTGGTTTAGGGTTAGGTTTATGTTTTTGAGTGAATTTCTTAGAGTTTAGGGGAGGTGTAGATTTGGATTTTCTTTTCTGTTTCTTTGGTAGTGGAAGAGTGGTTAAAAAGGTAGGCAAATTGATGGTGTCCCAATCAATAGGTTCCTCTTTTGGGATGATTGGTTCACCATGGATGTTTATAGTGGGATCAGCAACAAAGGGTTCAGGTATGGAAGGTAGAGATTTAGTTTCTTCAGTGTTGCCTTCACTCCTTCTATGTGCCTTGGCCTTTCTTATGTTTCCCTTCTGCCATTCCTCTTTTTCCTCCATGCTTTCACCAAATATACTCCCAAAAACCTCATCTAAGTTTGCAATCTTGTCTTCACCCCTGACTTCAATTCCTTTCTCATTTTCAACTAGACTTGACTTTAGCTTTTGTTCAAGCTTTGCTTGTGCTCTTTTGTCAGCCTTGAGTTTTTCAGCTTCTTTCTTTAACCTTTTGGTTTCTTCCTTCTTGGCTATTGAGAATTTGGGATGTCCTTGCATCACACATATGCTCTTTCCCTCTCTAAAGATAATAGCCATGTTTCTCCTTATTGCCTCATCCATGGTCTCCTTGTGTTTTATGATACTTGTACCCAAAACTTTGTCTTCATCAGGCTTTGGAAGAGGAAAGTCCACTTCTTTCATCTGAGCAAAGTCAAGAGGGTTCTTTGTGGAGTCCTTGCTGGATCTGGTGTTGGGCTTGAGAACCATAGGTTTTAGATTCTTGAAAGAAGTCTCTCCAACCTTATTTCTCCTTTCTGGCTTGTGCTCCATATTGATTGGTTCAACCTTTGTGCTATGTTTCACAGATATTGATTTATCTTGTGTTGAGCCAAACAGCTGTTGCAACCTTTCATCAATTCTCCTCCTTTGCTCTTTCACTTGAATTTCAGCTGCTGCTAGCTGGATTAAATCAATTCCATCAGGCTTTCCTTTGATTTGAATGATTGGAGAAGTAGTGATGGCAGGAACTAGCACTTTAGATATTTGGATTTTTGTAGATGGCTCTCCTTCCCCTTCCCTTTTACTCTCCCCCTTTTTGTTATCATCAAGGAGAGGGGTCAAGCCCTGTGCTTTTGCCAGCTGCATAAGTAGATTTGTTTGAGATTGTTGGTTGTGAAGAATGGTGGCCACAGAATCTTCAATAACTTGAACTCTGTCTTCCAATTTGGCCAACCTCTTTTCAGTATGTGATTCCTTTTTCAATCTCAAAAAAATGTCCTGCATTGTACCAAAGGGCATGACTGAATCCAATTTTTCAGAATTGTAGGATTTCAAGTCAGCAATATCCTTTCTGAGTTTATCCACACTCAGATTCTGTCTTACTTGCTGCAACTTCATGAGATGCAGTGAGTCCAAGTGAGCTGTAAGGATAGCCTTTGTACCAGCATGAGAAGTTTTCTGAATGGCCTGTTTGATAGTACTGATTTGTTTGACTAAGGAGACATTGAATTGCCCTGTTGTAGACTCCTTTGTGAAGGCCCATTCAGGTAGATTTGGAATAGAACTAGGGCCTTCATCTCCCCCTAAGTTCATGCTTCCATCAGAAGAAACAAAGTCATCATCATCAGAATTTACTCCAAATTCTTCAAATGACTCACCAGCTGTTGAAGGCATCTTGTTAATAGCAGTTTTGTCCCTTTGAAGAGATGTTGTTGTATGTACTAGATGTAGTGTCTTTTCTGCCTCCACATTGCCCTGTGCAGCCAATACTTGATAGGCTGAAACAGGATGAGTAAAAGTGTCAGCATCCAAGGAAATGTTATCAATTACAGCTTTGTAATGTTGCTGAAATTGTCTTTCCTTTTCAGCATCATTCACAATCATTGACTCACTAGCAATGGCTGGATCCATCCTTATATCTGATATACCTGCTTTTCTCTCATTTTCTCTATGTTCTTGCATCAGGGGCTCCCCCTGGCTCACACAACTCACTCCCTCACCTTCACCTACTAAGGTGGTACTCCTCTCACTTACTTTTGCCATGCTGGAAGAAATAGCATGCATATTTGAGCTCTCAATCTCTCCTTTTGCCTGGGAGCAACCCAGCCTCTCACTCAAATTGTCACTCCCTTCCCTCAGTCCTAGAAGTGATTGTACAGTAATCAAGTCTTCTACACTTGAAATTGTTTCAGTTGTGTGTGTAGAGACTATCAACGGATGAGGAATAGCCGTTGAAGGTGAAACTGATGGTATCAACGGATAACTGCTGTTAAGCTTATCCGTTGAAGAACAACCACTTGTCAACGGATGAGTGATATCCGTTGAAGAAGGAAAAGAAGTAGAAATTGAAAGTGATATAACTGTTGAATCTGTGTAGATTGATATGAGTTTTGGTGACACAGATCCTTCAATTACATCTGAAAGAATTTACGGGTGATCCAACAAATCATCTAAAAGATGATGATCACCTGTATTTGAGTGGGGCTCCTCCCTGAGTTGTAAAGAGGGAGAATCAGGAATTGATGGGAATAACATATCCACATCTAGAGATGGTGAAGAAGTGTGTGGTGATTGATGTGTGTTAATTGTGAGAGAATGGGGCTGTGACTCCACATTTGTTGGAGCCACATCAAACTGAGTTTGAGAAGGCATAGATACAGATGGATGTATCTGTGCAGTGTGTGCACCCTGTGTAGAAGATTGGGTTCTAGCTCTCTTTCTTCTAATAAAGGCTTTTGTTGGTGAGTGTTTGGCTTTAGTGTCTCTCCCTCGTTTGTGTATTCCTGGTTGGGAACTATTTTCAATAGTTACATCCTTTTGGGAGGATGCAGCTAGGGATATGCTAGTAACCTTTTCAACCACCACAGCTTTTTGAGAAACTGTGGCTTGGCTAGCTTGGGAAGCACTTTTCTCTCCTTCCTTATCCTGGGGGTTTCTTTGATGTTCACCCCTCCCCTCACCACTCACACCCTATTCATTCCCCTCAGGGTTAATGGTAGGTGTTACAACTGTTGTCTTTTGAGAAACAACAGAGGTGGTTTTCTTTGTCTTTGATTTTGAAAGTTTAGTTTTGGTGACCTTGGTAGGAATCTGTTGGGGCATTGTCACAGATTCCATGGCCACACTAGAAGATAAAGAAATAGAGGGGTTGGAAGAAGTAGGAGTTGTAGAAGCAATTACCTCACCTACCTGAGGTGCATTCATGATTGGTAAATATACCAATGGCACACTGCTGTTGAGATCCATTCTCAATAAATCTGCAAGAACTCTTTTCTCTTGTGCCCAGCACTTGAGTTTATTATTCTCATTCGTAATGACCAAACCTTCAGCAACATGGTTAGCCAATAACATAAAGAATCTAGCATAATAGATGTTATTAGGTCTATTAGCTTTGTTACCTAATCTAGTACCCAATTCTAGCATAACATAGTTGCTAAAATTAAAATACCTATCAGAAACAAGCATATAGAGCATATTAACAAGAGATGAAGTTATGGCATCAAAATTGCTAATTTACCCAGAGAAAACCTTGATAAAGGCATCCCCAAGAAAACTCCATTCTTTCCTAAGGCCTTTTCTTTTAATACTCCCTAAACTAGCAGAGTTAAGAGAATAACCTATGGAATCTAACATGCTGGATACATCATTATCAGTGTGTGGTGTCATTGCATTGTTCTCAGGTAATTTAAAACATGCTAGTAAGTCATCACAGTTAACACAGTGATTTTTACCTTTGAGAGTGAAGGAGATAGTCATATCTATGGAGTTGAACTCAGCAGTTGTCCAAATCTCCTCAACTACTTCACAATAAATCGTTGGGGCTTCCAGCATTGCATAGCTAAGTTTACAGTTTTTGATGAAGTCCATCATTTTGTGATAATCTGAGTGGGCTTCATTCTTTTCTACCAAAGCTATGAAATTGTTTTTCTCATAGATGAACCCAGATTGAGACATAATCTTTACTACTGGTGCCATTGTTGTGAGTAGAAATTGCAGAGAATAACTTGAAGGTTTTGCAGAGAGAAAATGGTAAAAGCTTTGAAATTTCAAGAAAGCGTAAAGTAAAAATGAAAAATCAGAAGGGCTTATATACTTTCTCAAATTAAAAAGCATAAATAAGAGATTAAACAATAAATATATGTAAGTGAATTTCAGCCGTTTAAGAATAAACTGTAAGTATTCTAAAAACTACCTTTAAAACAAATACATACAGCTGTATGTATGAGTATCAACGGTTAAGACAATAGAATCAACGGCTGTGAAACACTTGAATCGACTGATGTGATATTTCAACGGATAAGGTAAACTGTCATCCGTTGAAGAGCACTTCAGTTTTATCCGTTGACGGATAAAAATTCCAGAAATGTATATGACTTTCAACGGATAATGAACATCCGTTGACAGAACAATTTTGACTTTCAACGGATAGGGAATATCCGTTGATGGAATAATCTATGTTAAAAATCAAATTTGTTCTTGCAGCTAATACATTTCAGGCTTCATTTCAAATTGCAATAAGGACATGAATTTTAAGAGTAATTAAGCATACCTAGCTCACTTACCAGTCTTGTGAATGTTGATTCATCAAGTGGCTTGGTAAATATGTCTGCAATTTGTTGTTCACTTGGAACAAAATGAAGTTCCACTGTACCTTTCATCACATGTTCCCTAATGAAGTGGTACTTGATATCAATGTGCTTGGTCCTTGAGTGCTGCACAGGATTCTCTGTTATGGCTATGGCACTTGTGTTGTCACAAAAAATAGGAATTCTATCAACATGTAGTCCATAATCAAGGAGTTGATTCCTCATCCATAACACTTGAGAGCAGCAACTTCCAGCAGCAATATATTCAGCCTCAGCTGTAGAAGTAGAGACTGAATTTTGCTTTTTGCTAAACCATGATACAAGCTTGTTTCCCAGGAATTGGCAGGAGCCTGTTGTACTTTTCCTGTCTATTTTGCAACCTGCATAGTCTGCATCTGAGTAGCCAATTAGATCAAAACCAGACTCTCTAGGGTACCAAATTCCTAGATTTGGAGTCCCCTTGAGATATCTGAAATTTTTTTTAATAACTACTAAGTGAGATTCTTTAGGGTCAGCTTGAAATCTAGCACAGAGACATGTAGAAAACATTATATCTGGTCTACTGGCAGTTAAATATAAAAGTGAACCAACCATGCCTCTATAACTTGTAATGTCCACAGACCTTTCAGTCTTATTTAATTCAAGTTTGGTGGCAGTGGCCATGGGAGTTTTTGCAGATGAACATTCTATTAAGTCAAACTTCTTTAAAAGATCATAAATATATTTAGTTTGACTAATGAAAATTTCATCACTAACTTGTTTAACTTGTAAACCAAGAAAATAGGTTAGTTCTCCCATCAGGCTCATTTCATAATTACTTTGCATTAGCTTAGCAAACTTTTTACAAAGCTTATCATCTGTAGATCCAAATATTATGTCATCTACATAAATTTGAACAAGTATACTAGAGCCATTAACATTCTTAAAGAAAAGAGTTTTATCAACAGTACCTCTAGTGAAGTGATTCTCCAAAAGGAATTTTGATAAGGTTTCATACCAGGCTCTAGGTGCTTGCTTCAGTCCATAGAGTGCTTTCAACAGATAATACACATAGTCTGGAAAATTTGAATCTTCAAACCCTGGAGGTTGACTTACATAAACTTCTTCCTCCAATTTCCCATTTAGAAATGCACTATTGACATCCATTTGATAGACTTTGAAATTGGCATGGGCTGCATAGGCTAGAAAAATTCTGATGGCTTCAAGTCTTGCAACAGGAGCATATGTCTCATCAAAATCTATTCCCTCTTGTTGAGAATAGCCTTTAGCAACCAATCTGGCTTTATTCCTTATGACAATGCCATTTTCATCCATCTTGTTTCTGAATACCCATTTTGTGTCAATAGGACTCTTGTTCTTTGGTTTGCACTTTCTTAGGTTCCTCCTGAGATAGAAAACTACTATACAGACATTCATCTTGAGTAGCTTTTCTTGTTTGCACTTTAGATGATGCATCACCAATGATCAGTTCAAAGGGATGATTCTTGGTCCATTTCCTTTGAGGTGGAAGATGTGCTCTAGATGAGGTGGCCTCAGTATTGTCGTGATGTGAGACAGAGTTTTGATCAGTTGAAACTCCCCCTGAGTTGTTGGTCCTTTGTAGGGAACTTGGAGTTTTATCAACTGATGATGTAAATCGATTATCCGTTAATGAACTATGATCAACGGATGCTTCATTTTGTACTTCAACGGATGATGCACTCTGTCTTTCAACGGATACTGCATTGCCTCTATCAATGGATGCAGAATTTTGTGCATTATCCAAGGGCATGTTTTGAATCCCTTTTGAAGTGTCATCTCCATCAGTCTCCTCTTCACTATCATCACAATATATCTCAATATTGTCAAATTTGAGTCTCTCATGGTGTCCCTCATCTGTTAGTCCATCAATCTTTTTATCATCAAACACAACATGCACAGATTCCATAACAATGTTGGTTCTTAGATTGTAGACCCTATAACATTTTCCAGCTGAGTAACCAACAAATATCCCTTCATCAGCCTTTGCATCAAACTTCCCTTTATGGTCAGATTGATTTTTCAGTATAAAGCATTTACATCCAAAGACATGAAGAAAGTTTAGAGTTGGTTTTCTTCTCTTGAACAACTGATAAGGAGTCATGCCTTTAGCTTGATTGATCAAAGAAATATTCTGAGTGTAGCAGGCACAATTAACAGCTTCAGCCCAGAAATATGTTGGTAACTTTGATTCTTCAAGCATTGTTCTAGCAGCCTCAATTAAAGATCTGTTCTTTCTTTCAACTACCCCATTTTGCTGAGGTGTTCTTGGAGCTGAGAACTCATGCATGATTCCATTTTCTTCACAGAACAGCCTCATTGTCAAATTCTTGAACTCAGTTCCATTGTCACTCCTGATATTCCTAACCTTCAAGTCAGGATGATTATTGACTTGCCTGATGTGATTGATAATGATTTCACTTGCTTCATCCTTTGATCCAAGAAAATAGACCCATGAAAACTTTGAGAAATCATCTACAATCACTAAGCAATATCTTTTTCTTGCAATTGACAATACATTGACTGGTCCAAACAAATCCATATGTAGCAGCTGTAATGGTTCATCAATTGTTGTTTCAAGCTTCTTTTTGAATGATGCTTTCCTTTGTTTGCCTTTCTGACAAGCATCACACAAACCATCCCTTGAGAATTCAATAAGAGGAATTCCTCTAACTAAGTCCTTTTTGACTAGATCATTCATTGTCTTGAAATTCAAATGGGATAGCTTCTTGTGCCATAGCCAACTTTCAACTGGACTTGCTTTGCTGAAGAGACAAGTAATAGATTCTGCATCAGTAGAGTTAAAGTCAGCTAAGTACACATTTCCTTTTCTAACTCCAGTTAGAACCACTTTGTTGTCTTTCTTACTGGTGACAACACAGGCTTCAGAATTGAAGGAAATTGTATTCCCTCTATCACATAGTTGATTGATGCTCAGTAAGTTGTGCTTGAGACCATCAACTAATGCAACTTTATCAATGATGACATTCCTTGTTGAAATCAAGTCATATCCCATAGTAAACCCTTTGCTGTCATCTCCAAAGGTTATGCTAGGGCCAGCTCTCTCCTTAAACTCTGTGAGCAGGGAGAAATCTCCTGTCATGTGTCTTGAACAGCCACTGTCCAAGTACCATAGATTTCTTCTGTTTCCCTGCACACCATAAAATCAATCAAGTTGATTTTGGTACCCAAGTTTCCTTGGGTCCATTCATGTTAGCCTTTCTCCTAGACTTCATTCCTCCTGTATCTTTAGACTTAGGTAACTTTGAGTCAACCTTGATCTTAGATGTAGTTGTTCTCTTTAATCCTACTATTTTCTTTAGCAAGAGATTTAAGAGACACACGCAAGTGATACAATTCAGTAGACATGTCATTAAAAGTATCATTGCACTCTTCTTTAGTAAGCTGTGTTAAATCAGTAGTGATTACCTGGTTGCTTGATGAACTAACTTTATTTTCCTCAGAATCAGCCATGAGAGCCAAGTTGACATATTCCACATCTTCATCCTCTTCTTCTCCATCAGCTGCCCAGTCTTTTTCTTGAGTAATGAAAGCCTTCTCCTTTTGCTTGAGCAGATCAAAATATTTCATTTTGTAATCTACTTGGTCAAATTTCTTCTTTTCAGAAGTTGGCTTTCTGCACTCACTTGCAAAGTGTCCACTTATACCACAATCGAAACACTTGAACTTGGATTTGTCCACCATGTTCTTATGAGGTTTAGTGGCTCTAGTGTTTTTCCTAAATTTCATCTTTGCAAATCTTCTGGACAGAAATGCAAGATGCTCATCAATACCATCAGAGACATTTTGGCTGGAGTTGTCTTCATTCTCAGCAACTTGCTCCTTACCCTTGCTTGATTCTGATTTGCTTGTGCCATCTTTGGAGTTTAATGTTGATCTCACGGTTTCTTGTCTGCATTCTTTCTCATTTTCAGCTACCAAGGCAACTGAACCTCCTTTCTTTCTTCCCTTCTCCAATACCTCATCCTGTTCCATCTCTAGTTCATAAGTCTTCAAGATTCCATATAATCTTTCAAGAGTGAAGTCCTTATAATCTTGAGAGTTTCTCAAGGAGACAGTCATGGGTTTCCATTCCTTTGGCAAGGATCTTAAAAATTTAAGATTTGAATCCTTCACCTGGTACACTCTACCATACAGCTTTAGTCCATTCAACAACTTTTGGAATCTATTGAATGTGTCATTTAAAGATTCATTTTCTTCAAAATGAAAATACTCATACTGTTGAATGAGAAACTGCATTTTGTTTTCTTTTACTTGTTCTGTACCTTCACACAGTAGCTGAACTGTGTCCCAAACCTCTTTGGCAGTTGTGCAATTTATCACATTATCAAACATATCCTTGTCAAGACCATTAAACAAAATGTTCATAGCCTTCTTATCCTTGTGAACTTCTTCTGTGTCTTTCATTGTCCATTCTGCTCTAGGTTTTGGAATGGATTGACCAACAACAATTGTGGTTGTAGCAACTGTGGCTACTTTGTGGGGAATGTGAGGACCATTCTCAATGCAGTTTACATAACCTTCATCTTGGGAGAGTAGATGAAGGTGCATTTTCACCTTCCAATGGTGATAACTGTCTTTGTCAAGAACTGGGATTTTTACTCCAATATCCTTCTTACTCATCTTTGTTAGTTTTCAAGAACTTTAAACTCTTTGTATGTCAAGAGCCTGCTCTGATACCAATTGTTATTCCTAGTGAACTAACAATGAGATTTACAGAAGGGTGGTTGAATGTAAATCTCAAAACTTTTTCAAGTTTTGAGCAGTTTCAAAGGCTGTGTGTTTAAGATAAACAAGTGTGTGAATTGCTTTAAGCTAATACAGACAGATATATATTCAAGCACAAAAGTACAGAACACAACAGACCTTAAAAACTTTTCTGGTGGATTTGTTGTTCCACCAGAGATGGTATTTCAGAAAATCTGTGATTCAAGAAGTTGAACACAGCTGCATCCTAGTACAAACTAGATAATTTTTCTCAAGATTTTTCTAAACAGCTCTGGAAAAATTCTATTCTAATTACTAGCTGCTACTTGGTTTATATAACACCAAGTTTACAAGTGAAGACAAAGATAAAAAGTACAATAATAAAATAAGTTATCCACTTGTTTCTTCTCCATTTTTACTCCAGTGCATTGTTGACTTATTGCCTCTTTATGCTAGAGTAGAACAGCTGCTTTTTCTGATGTTCCTGAAATAGGCTACCACATCTCAGTTGTCTCTGTCAACCCATGTGCCTCTGTTTGTAGGTACAACTACCACTTGTCAACTGCTATTTAACAGAACATCCGTTGAAGCCTTCATCCGTTGATGGCTTTATCCGTTGATGTGTTAGCAGTTGAAGCTCTATCCGTTGATGCACTCATCCGTTGAAGGATGTTATCCGTTGAAACTTTAGAGACATCCGTTGAAGCTTTGTTTCTCATCCGTTGAAGGTCTTTAAGTTATCTGTTGACACCATTTCATTTATACAAAATTACAAGGCATGAAATATTTACAATTGGCCTTCCTATCTGCATATCCTTTAGTAGTCAACATGACTTATAATTTCCCTCAACATTTAAGAATTATATCTCAAATTCAGAGACTCAAATGTGCTACAACACTAGACTTATTTCTAAGTAAAGCTACACCATCAACGGATAGCCAAAGTGGTCTTATCCGTTGAGGCTACAAACACTAGATTTCTACTTAAGTGTTTTGTTAAACATATCATCAAACTAATGCACATATATTCCTAACAACTGACAACCACTTTAACAATTTATCATTTCACGCGGAGAAATCCAACCTATGTAGTTATTATTAAAAACAAACATAATTAATTATCCTCATACACTCTAATACACAAACCAGACAAAAGATAATATATATATATATAATTATATATACACAAAATAAGAACTCTAAAACATAAACCAGGCAAAAGATAATATATATAAAATTATATATACACAAAATAAGGACTCTAAAATAAAAACCAGGCAATAAAAATAACATATAAAGAGAGCTGCAATACAAAATCAGCCAACATTATAAAATAACATGTGTTGCAATACAAAATCAGGCAACAAGATAATATAAAAAAACTAAATATAATGAAATATTATACTAACAAAAATTTACTAAATGAGTTTTTTAAAAATTATACAAGTCAATTAATACTATTACTACCATTTTTCTAAAAATACACATAAGTAAAATAAAAAATAAAATAAACATGTATGTACATATACTAATAAAATATAATTAAAAATTTCTAGAATGAATAAATGATTGATCAATTTATAAAAATAAAACTAACAAAAACAGAGACTTATAAAAGAGAATAAAATTATCACATATGTCATTAACATAATAATAAAAATACTAATAATAATATCTCATAAAATAAATAAACAGTTACATATTAACAATCTTTTATAAAAATAATACAAATAATTAACTATTTTCACATTTATCACGTTAACGTCATAATTTAACAAAATCATATAAAAGGAGTTAACCAGAAATATCACATGTACATAATATTTCTTTTCACAAATCATTCTATTTAAAATTAAAGACTACTTTTAAACAGAGCATTAAGTATTTAACAAAATATCAATGTATAATAAAATATGTAAATCAACAAGCACATATATTAAGTATTAAAAATAACTTGACCATTACATAAATGAATACAGTACAACAATGAGTAACTTAAAACACACTCGTTGAAAAGAAAATCGAGAGAAAAGAAAAGTACCTGAGAAAGAAGAGAGGTTGAAAAGAAAATCGAGAGAAAAGAAAAGTACCTGAGAAAGAAGAGAGCTGTGCAAGAAACAAATGAACTAAATTACATCTATTTATTTACAAATCTAACGTACTGTACTCCTAAGTTAACGCGTACTTATCAGTATCACCCTCCACTATTTTCAAAACTAACTCATATCTGTATTTTTAAAGTTTAACTCATATATTATCTATTAGTAACAGCTTTTGACCAAGTAAAGAAAACAATGAAACGTTTCAAATTAGGTACACTTTTTCTTTTTCTTTTTTTTTAATATAAAGCACATTAACATTTTTACTACTTGTATATATTAAATCACTAGACTTACATAAACATATATATTTAATAAAAGAAAACTGGATTTTACATCGATAATCAAATAAAGAATATTTAGTGTTTTTGATAAAACATTTTTTTCATTTCCAAGATAAGAGCCTTGTTTGTCTTCACGTCGATGTTCATTCAACATAAAATTTCTATGCCTGAGTTGTCGAAAGAAATATCGCGTCCATATAACTCAACTTCGTAACTTATTACTTTGCATTTTTGTTGGCTTTCGAGAAGAATATATGACGAGAATAAACTCGAGGCGCATGAAGAATTATTTTTGAATATAAATGTAAGCTCTTGATTGTTACAAAAATGAGAAATGTGTCCCTTTTTATGTCATGCTTGTGGTGGTGGTGGTTTGGTTTATTTATAAAATATAAATTATGGTCTTGAAACTTGTAAGCTCTCGTAGTCGTTGTTGACGGAGGAATTTGGGAGTAACAAAATTTGAGTTTCGTAGCCGAAAATAAGATATGTGATGGTGGTTCTTCGTCGGAAATCGTGAACAGTAATCGTCGGATTTTATGAACAGTATTAGGCGGTGGTGATTATTGGTGGCTGAGATTGCTTAAGGTTAGTGGTGGCTCCTTTGCTCTCTTGCTTCTTACCCCTTGCAATTTGCCTACGTATCCCTATTTATAGGGAATCAAGCCAAAATAGTTCTTGGGGAACAAGAAACCTAATGGACTTAGATCTCTTGTACTAACTTACTGGGAACCTAGTGAACAGTAGGAAACCTACTGGGAACCGTCTTATACTAACTTTAGGAATGTCCGCCGATGAGGCCCAACCACAAAGGTCCAAGTCTCGTCTGCGGCTTCCAGACTTCACGAATAAGGCATCTCCCTAGCCAAAGATAAGTATAACCCTCCGCTACCAGCTATTTCTCGAATCCATTGACGCGGGTATAGTCGTGGTTCATCCCAAATGTTGGACACATCCTTATCCCCCGGATAAGGAGCCCCTACCAGATTGCAGGACAAGTGATCCCAAACTTTTGGGTGCAAAGTGCAGGATACTCCGAAGTCTCCCAACGAGGACACCCGTTGACTACAGAGACAGAGTTCCCAAATCACACACCAGAATTCACCCTACATCTTCAATGAGGACACACCATAATTCACCCCATAAATTCTCGATTCTTTGTAACTTATTAGGAACAAATAAATTAATTTATTAAAATTAAAGATATAAATATGTTTATTGATACAAAAAATAATTTATGAAAATTACCATGTTATTTATTTTACCACATTAAGTTTTCCTTAAATATATACACGGTTGGTATTTCTTATTCTGGAGAAATAAATAACTTATTTTATAAAATCAGCACATATTATGTACAAGAATCATGTACAGAGGTTGTTTACAAATGCCGCCCAATAATTCACCTTGTAAAACGTGCATCATTTTTTTAAAAAAATATTTAACTTTTTAATTAGTTATTAAAATATTATTAATTAAATAAAAACAAACAAAGTAACTTTTTTATTTATAAACAATGTATTTTTATATTTTTTTTATCATATATTACATTTTTCATTAATAAATAAACCATAATATAATTTTAATACTAATATATGATAATATTTTTAAAAATTAAAAAATGTAACTAACGTAACATCAGATGTTGGTGTTACATGTTGTGCAACACCGGCGTTTCTCGGCAACGCTAGCGTTATAACCATTGTAACACTAATTCAGAGGTGTTACAATAGGACAAAAATTTCTTAGCTAATATAACGCTCTTTGTAACACTTGCATTATAGTAGCCCACTTATGACGTAGGGTTTTTAATATTATATATATTTTTAAAAAAATATTTTAAATTGAATTCTTAAATTTGTTCATTAATTTTTTTTTATATTTATTTTTTTAAATGATATGAGGGATGGCAAAATAATCCGATCCAATGGATACCCGATCCGAAATCTAAAATTTTGGATTTACCGAACCCGATTTTTTGGATTTGGACATGGATTTAATTTTTAAACCCGAATTTTTTTGGATTTGAATTTTAATATTAGGTATACCGATCTGAAACCCGATCCGAAATTCTATCTGAACTCGATCCGAACCCGAAATCCGAAAAAACCTGAATTATTATATATATATATATATTATAATATTAGAATTTTATATATTACATATTATAATATTATATATATTATAATATACATTATATATATTATTATATAATTTTTAGAATATATATTTATATATTTATGTTAAAAATTAACTAATTATAAAGTTTAATAAAATATAATTATTTATTCATTTAAACGGGTGATAAGTATTATATGGTTAACAAAATATCTTTTAGTAATAAATCTAAAAAATCGGGTATCAATTGAGTTAATTTTTTTAATATTAGCTATACATATAATAATATAATTAATGATGTGGTGGAGTGGTTGAAGATGGAACGTTAAAACTATTTCTCTTCAAGTCGCGTATTCAATTCCAAACACTTGCAATATCAATAATTATACAAATTTTCAGATTTCAGGTTCGGGTTTCGGGTTCAAGTATAAATATCCTATAAAAAAATCGGGTTTCGGGTATACCCGAATCCGATCCGAAATCCAATGAATCGGGTTCAGGTATTCATTTTCGGGTATTTTTCGGGTTCGGGTCGGGTTGGGGTATGGATAAAATTTACGAGTTTGGATATGGATTTTGCAGTACCCGACCCGCTCCGACTCGATTGCCATCCCTAGATATGACTTCATGATAATTATATTAATACACATATATGTTCATAATTTTTTTAGAATAGTTAAACCAATTTAAGATAATAGTCTTGATATCAGGGGAAAATAATATTATTATAGCGATTTTATAGTTTTTGAGAGTAAAAAAACAATATCTCCATTATGTTAAAACCTTAACAAAAATATTATTTTAGAGAGTTTATTACTTTATCGATAAACTATAAAAAATATATTTGAAAAAGACAATAGTACTAATTGAACGATACATTTTTATTTATCATTTTTATGTGTATTTTAATAATAATAATAATAATAATAATAATAATGTTTAGATAAAAGTTAATTTATGGTTCATATTAATAAGATACAAATTATGCTTAATCTGATATTAATTTGATTTATCCCGTATCAAAGATTGTTTTATTTTCCTGAAACCCATTACTACGACCAAATCCAACTAATTATTTTTAGTTTAATTCTAATTATTTATGTCCGGATCAATAAGATAATTTTGTTTTAGCATGGATAGCAGGATAGGTAGTATATATGATTTTGTTTCGGTTGGTCGAATTATATTTTGATTTTAATTTTGTGTCATTTTTGGATCAATTGTATAATTTTTTTAATCTTAGATGACTTATCTATATTACTTTTTTTATCATAATTCTATTGTATAGTTTTTTCCCGAATTAATAATTTTTTTATTTTGTCTTAACCCGATAATTATATTTAGTTTGTTTAAATTAATTTTTGTTTGAAATATTAATTAGAATAATATAAAACTAAATATGAATTATAATTTAAAATTTGTGGAAGAAGTTGACTTTAATATTAATTAATAGTGATATAGAGTTCGATATGAAATAGAACTTATATTGTTAGAGGAAGTTGAATATAATATCAATTAGAAGTGAAATTGACTGATCAACCAACTAAATAATTAGAATTAAAATAATTAACTAAGGGTAATTAAGTAATTTCAGTAAGTACCGACCGACCCACTACCAAATTTTTAATGATTCGTCTATTATAATATAATATAGATTATAATTTTTATATTTTATATGTTTTACATATATATATAACATTATCATCATAATTTCATTTTATAATTGTATTTATAAACTTATAACTCTCAATATCACATTACTTAATGATATATTAGATTTTATAAATCTTGATTCATTTTTTAATATATTTTTTTGAAAAAAAATTGATTCTTTTGATATAAAAAAAATGATTCAATTTGGTTATGTTCATAAAAAATTTCAGTAAAAAAAATTAATTTTGGTTTTAGATCTGTTTGGTCGGCCCTATTTTGAATTGAACCGATCAAATACTAAATTCTACATGTATAAAAACAAAATGACATGTTTGTGAATTTTGGATAAGTTTCTAACATTTATAAATATATTATTTTATCTTAACGTATATCTGTATAAAGTAAAATCGCACGTATACAACGTGACAGTTTATAAAATCATCTTTTATATATGCTACTTTCGTAAGTATCCAAGTTTTACCACACTCCTATATTAACAAACACATGTCTTTTGGATGCATATACTTTAATTAGTTGCATATTTAATGTTAGGGAGTCTATAAAATTAACAATTTGTATTTGCTACTTCCGTAAGAATCCAAGTTTTATCACATTCATATACTAACAAAACCATGTCTTTTGGATGCATATACCTTAATTAATTGCCTATTTAATACAAGACATATCAACGTGTAAAATTTAATTATTTCATTTAAATTTTCTAAACTTCCATGTCTCAGTTACAATAAAAATTATATATATATATATATATAGTATTACAATAAATTATAAATGCTATAATTTTCTATTTTATACATTTTACATATATATTTAAAATAATCATATTTTTTATTTTATAATTATATTTATAAACTGTTATAACTCATTATATCATAGTATTTAATGATATATTATTTTATATATATATTTGTTCATTTTTTAACATAATTTTCTTTATGGAAAAAAACAATTCATGCGGTTCAAAATCGAAGAAGACCAAATTATTTTGGCTCGATTCAGTTCAATTCATAACAAAATTTCGGTCTAAGAAGAAAAATTATTTCGATTTTAGGTCTATTTGGTCGGTCCGATTTTGAACTGAACTGATCAAATGCGAACTCTACATGTATAAATACAAAACATATATTTGTGAATTTTGGATAAGTTTCTAATATTTATAAATATTTTATCTTATCTTATCTGATATTTATATAAAGTAAAATCTCACACGTGGCAGTCTATAAAATCATCTATTTATATTTGCAATTCCGTAAGCATCCAAATTTTATCACACTCATATATTAACAAACTCATGTCTTTTGGATGCATGTACCATAGTTGCTTATTTAATAAGTACAAGACAGTCCATGAAATCACGTATCTATATTTGCTACTTTCGTATATATCCAAATTTTATCACACTCATATACTAACAAACTCTTATCTTTTTGATGCATATACCTTAATTTGTTACCTATTTAATACAATACATATCAACAGATAAAATTTAGTCGTTTCATTTAAATCTTTTAAACTTCCCTATCCCGGTTACGGCAAAAATTATATATTTTATATAAAGCCATGTGAGACTGACATAAGATATTACAATTGTGTTCGTTTATATCTCCTTACATTACATTTTTGTGATTACCTTTGTGCTCTTCGGTAATTAAATCAAGAATATTTAGTATTTTTGTTAAAACATTTTTTTTCATTTCCAAAAAGAGGGACTTATTTGTGTTCACGTCGATGTTCATGCAACAAAAAATTTATATGCCTGAGTTGTCGGAAGAAATGCCGCGTTCATAAATATAACTCAACTTAGTAACTTGTTACTTTACAGGCTTTGAAGAAGAATATATCGTGAAACTAAACTAGAGACGCGTGAAGAATTATTTCTGATTATAAATGGGAGTTTTTTTTGCCAAAATATTATGTATTTCATCAAAAAGACTTAATCCAGCTCGGACAAACCTCAAAACTGGTGATACGATCAGGTTGACAAACAAATAAACAAGCTAAATGAATAGTCGTTTTGTTTCCAGATCGCTTAACATACATAATATAAATATTATTTAAACTAAAAAAGATTACAATAGTTTCCCAAAAAATCCATCCTAAACCATTTCCAAAATCAGTAGCATCACAATTGACTTTCACACAATTAATTCCAGTTGTAATCCAATGTTCAGAAGTGATTGGAGGTACAAATGCACTCGTAATATGAACAATATTCCGTTGTGAAAGGTGAACTTTTGCGATTTTCACCACCGATTCAGACTCGATGCGAGCTTTCAAGACTCCCCGAAACACCAATTGAATCATTCTCAATGATACAAACCAACAAGTCAAAAATATCAAAAACATACGGACCACTCCAAAAACGAGGACAAACAACCACTCCAAAAGGAGGACAAACAAAATACCCAAAAAGACTGGGTACAATAGTAATCCTTACAAAATAAGGATGATTATTGAAAGAAAAATAAAAAAAATGATTATTAGATGGGGGAGAAGAAGATGGAAGTGATTTTGGGAAAAGGAAGAGGGCTTAATTGATGAAGAAGGAGTAGATCGGAATATTTTTGAGGCGGCTAACTAGGGTTTGGGGGTCAACTCTCATTGAGAGTATTAGTTTAATGTAATTTTTGTATTTTTTTAGGTTATTATAGATGTGAGTTTTTGATTGTTACAAAACTGAGAAATGTGTCCCTTTTTATGTATGCTTGCGGTGGTGGTGATTTGGTTTATTTATGTTTCCGTGAAATAAGATATTAGCCAATTGCACCCTGTATTCTTTTACCTATGCTGGATAGGCCCATCTCATTGATAAAATATTTATCTTAAGCATATTCCAATTTAAATTAGAAATTTTTCTCCAAATATCGTTGGATGAGATATATTTATTGCATTATAATATTACGTCAATTATAATATAATATTGCGGTCGGTGTTGTTGGCCATGGATAATTTGTTGGGTATAATTCTAACTACACAGCAATAATGGGCAATTATATATATAATAACAAGAACATGACAAATAACCAACTAACGAAATAAAATACGAAGGCAATAACAAACTATAAAGACTGTAATTGACAAAGAAAATAAAGAAAACTTATCTCTTATCGCTTTCCAAATTCTGATAAGAAGAAGAACACAACAGCTGAGTCGCCAAACCCTTCAAGAGGACTTGACTGTTCTTGAAGAGATTATTGCCCCCCACTTAAGCTGTGATGGAATGCAGCAATATCGCTTGCAGGATAAAACAATAACAGATCAATCTGGCCACAGAACCAACAATGATCAACGGCGACTCGCACCTCAGTTTGCCCAAAAAACCTATGCAACTCATATATGTTTGCGAGGTAGGCCCTGAGACTTGTGTCATTTTTATCTCAAGTGTACCTCTCAATATATAGGCATCTCAAGTTACTCTTCTTCTATTTTACTCGATGTGATACACCAAGTAACAAAACAGAAAAAGTAAACAAAATGAGTTTTCCTTATTATTTATATTATATCCAGATTATTTAATATTAATATTATAAAATATATTCAGAGTATGATTAAAATAATCCTTACTCAATATATTTTATATTAATAATTAAATAATCAATATAAATAATTAAACTTGTAATAGAAAAGAAAAATATAAGAGTTCCCACTAACACTAGGCCACACAAGCATTCCATTTATGCTAGTAGTCGTAAACAACACTAACACAAGATGCTATATAAACTCAATATTTTTTTTTTACAATATCAATGTGTGACAAAATCCCCATAACCCATTTCAAACAAGCAACTTTGTCACAATTTATTCATGAATTTCATTAAAAAAATGTTTTAGATCCAAATATGAAAGTTTAAGTCCTCATGTCAAGAAACAAGCTCCAAGTGTTAACTTCCGGAAATCATATCAATAACATATATAAAATATGCCTCAAACTTTCCATTTTCTAACATAATTAACCTTTAAACTATGTCCAAAACTAAACATATATGACCGTTTATCCTCCTCAAATATTTATTTGATTTCACATGTACTAAAAATACTGTCTTTTTTATTTTATTATTTTAAAATATTGTTATGGATCTGACATCTAGTACTGGATGACTCATGTCATGACAGTCTTAAAATAATACTCACGTCCCATTTAATTATAATTTAAACAACGTAACCATGAGACATATCTCTCTCTCTCATTTTCAATTAAAATAAAACTCCACAAGTAGAGACCATCCCTATGCAATTCATTCAGATGCACTTGAGAATTCCAATTTTTTTATATATATTATCAACCTACCATGTGTGCTTCTATTCATTGTAAAAAAATAAGCAAACTACATAATATAAACAAATAAAATTTAACCACCCACCAAATCATCCTAAATTTAAAGAGTGGAGTCGAAAACCACATTAGTTGCCGGCAGCCACGTGCTTCCTTGTATGAAACTCTCGACGCTAAATTTAGAGGCCTGTTCCGCAGTAAAGGGTACCCTGTAACCAGCCCATTTAACTCTGCCTTCAAGGGCCGCTCCAGGCCCAGTGTTTTCATACTCGGCGTACAGAATAGTGCTGGGAGGCTCAACACCACTCACCCACTCGATCCAGCCCAATGGCTTCACGATTGCCTCAATATTGGACTGCATGATGACAGTAGTGGAGAAGTCTTTCCAGGGCCGGCCCAAATACACTGGGGCATTCACCTCGCCCAATGCAGATATGGTACATTTTTGTATGGAAATGCCAGTGTTTTGATTCGGATCTTTTCTACCTTGAGCTGTTATTGTCACGAATTGATTTGCCAGCGGTTGTCTAGGCTGGATATTGCAGTTTTGGAATACTACTGCTGCATTTCCGAACATGAAGTCGATGGTGCCGGTGATATCACATTCCCGGTAGAATTGACGGTTGGAATGTGCATACAGAGTGTCTTGAAATGCGTCGAAATTGCAGCGATAAAATACCGAGAAATCTGAGCCTGATCTAAATGCTACTGCCTGGTGCTTCTCTGCTCCTGCCGTGTTCTTGAATGCCATGTCTTTTGCCATGAATCCTTTTCCAACGGCAGCTACACACGTATAAATCAGAATCGATTACTAACCGTACTATAGACTAATACTATAGATTAATACACGATTGAATAATGAAATTGTATAATTTATACTACTAAATCATGTTCATTCAACCAATATTTTAGCTAAGCTGAAAACTGTACAAGCTAATAAGCTAATTACAAGTAGTAGCTGGTCACACAAGTATATATTAACCACTAAACTAGAAAACAATGTAGGAGGAAGCTAAAGCAGATTTTATTGAAAAATTAAGAACTTATGAAACATAAAATCTTACCGAAAGTAGCAGTGGAGAAAGTGAGAGTTCCGTCGATAATATTCAAGTTTCCAGAAACAATGGTCTTATCCTTGCCGTCTCCATAAATCATAACATTCCACATAGATTTATCCAGAATGTTATTCTCCATGTACTCCCCTGCTTTCACATAAATAACAAATCTATTGATACCTTTCTTTGGAATCTTCCCCACAGCCTCCCCAATTGTGGTACAATCCCCAGTTCCGTCCTTGGCCACCGTCACATCTGGCGTTGGATTAGCCTCTTGTAGCAGCCTTCTGTCACCTGAAGACACCCATTCTGGAAATCCATGTCCTGCAGTGTGGCCTATTCCCAACAATCTCCGGTTACCTGGAACGTCGAATTTGGCAAGTACTCCAAGGATCTTGGCAACAATGCTCAAACTATTGCTGGCATGCTGAGCTGGTTTGTTCATGGAATCTCCTATCAAGGCAGTGGCATTTAATTCGCCAAGAGCATCTACGCACGTCTCCTGATCTGTGATTGTAGTGCTCAGCCAAGTTTTCAGATCATCGAGCTTCGTTAGAGACAAAATCTTATTCTTTTTCTGCCCTGCTTCTCCACTTGCTTCCATAGAGGAAAGAGTATCATTGAGTCTATCCAAAGCATCGTCCAACACAATTTGGCAAACCTCAAGTGCCTTTTTGGCAGTAGTAGTATTCTTTTTAGCTGCCAAAGTACTCGAAAGAGATTGGATAGAATCCATAACAACGCGCAGAGAAATCCTGAAAAGCTCTTCCGGATCAGTGGTGTTTTTGAGATTAAGTGCAGAGATGCTGGAGTAACATGAATCAGGGTACTGTGTTACTTTGCACACGGCCTTGAGCGCCGCAGCGGAACTAGTAGCAGAAGATGGAGGTTTAGAGGACGATTTGCTGTTATTATTGTTATGAAGTATAGTACCCGCGGCGGCACCGACAATTATAACAACAAGGACAAGGACGGAGACGAGGAGAATGATGAGACGCTTGCGTGTTTTCTTACGGAATGCTGCTTCTTCCGCCGGATCTACTTTGCCATAACCCTTAAACGATTTGATTGTATCCATTTTTCTGCCCCGAATCGCGAATCAAACCAACTAATTATACCCTATTTCGCTGCTTTTAGACAAACTTTAACTGTAAAAACCAAAGTGATGAAAACTGAAGTACGTAGAACTAAATATAATGGTGCTTGTCTTGGAATGTAATCAATGTAGCGCCATAACCCTATCTTTATATTGTTTGGTGCATATTGTTACCGTATAAACTTGGCAGCCCTGAAAGATATGGTTGACGTTGTTTTTTTAGAGGAATAGCGAGATTTGACGCGGAAACGCCTAAACCCCTCCATTTGTTTCCTATCTCACACGTTCTTTATGTTTTATCGCAGATTTAATAAAAAAATATTTATAAATTGGTATCTTATACTCCCACCGTCCCTTTCATTGTTACCACATTTCCTATTTTTCCCAGAACTGTTGTCCCAAATTGCTGTTGATAAGATAATTTAAGTGTTAATTATGTTAATTTTTTTGAAAAGTAATACAACTATTTTGGTAACTATCAATTTCATTTAATATAATTGAATAAAATGTGAAAATCTGATTGGTGACGTAAATGGAACGGAGGGAGTATCAAGAATAGATTACAACTCCTCAGGGCATTCACATCTCATTCCCCATCTATCCCCAATTCCCATAATTTAGGAAATTTATGAAATTTAGCTTAAATATCATTTTATATCCGATTCCCCATTTTAAGAAAAAATTTAGCGACAAATATTTGAGTCCTCGTATTTGGGGACTTGTGTTTCATTCCCCATTTTATATTTTAAACAAGTTTAAGTGTAGATTTAAAGTAAGAAATAATAAAATAATAGTTAGTAGTTAAAGTTGCGAAAAGAGGTGGAATAAAGAATTAATAAAGAAGAATATAGAGATGAGGATGGGGATTGAGATGTAGCAAATTTTTTAAAGGTAAAATAAATATGAGAAAATTTTTAAGAACTTACTATTTATAGTTAGTTTTCGGGACGAGGATAGGGATGACATTGTGAATGCTCTTATATCTTTGGAAGACATAATCGATCATCAATAATTTCCGATATTCATATGTATCAATTCGTAATTGGATTGAATTTCTTGAATGGGCAATATTAACGTTGTGATGTGATTTGGTTCAATTCATCTCGTGCTAAGATATTTATTGTTTGAAATATTTAGAGCTTCAATTTGTCATAATCTCTTACAGTTCCATGTGATATTGATTGAAGAGTTATGAAAGAACAAAGATTGGAGGATGCAAACATGTGAGAAACCTTGAAAGCAAATAGAATTGCTGTTTTCAGTATTATTCAATCAAAGAAACAAGTTACAGCTATATAACAGCCTTACAACGTTCAGTAACAATAAACTAGAAAAATAAGGAATAAAAACAGACACTACCTCTAACAGAAACTCTAACAAAACGACTAGGTCATCTCCTAAAAACAAGCATGACTAAGCATGGCTATTTATTGACTTATTCAAATCCAACAAATTCCTCCCCTTAAACTGAAAAGCTCACCAGCATCAGTTTAACCTTCCAATCTTTGAACTCCGAGCAAATTCCTGAGTTTCACATACTGTTCCAGCTTGATTGGTTTGGTCATAATGTCTGCAAGCTGATCATTGGTTCCACAGAAAACCAACTGCATAGCTCCTTCTCCTGACAAGTTGCGCAAGTAATGAAACCTTACATCAATGTGTTTCGTCCTTCGATGCATAACATGATTCTTTGATAGCTTAATCGTTGAGTTGTTGTCACACATAATATCTATGCATACAACACCAACAACACCTAATTCCTGCAACAAACCTTTAAGCCAAATACAATGACACGCTGCCGAAGTAGCTGCAACATACTCTGCTTCAGTAGAAGATAGTGTAACTATGTCTTGTTTCCGTGAACTCCAACAGATTGCTGCCCCATTCAGCAAGAACACATAGCCAGAAGTACTCTTTCTGTCATCTACATCTCGCGCATAGTCACTGTCCGTGTAACCCAGAAGATTCAAGTTTGACGATTTCCCATAGAAAATACCAAAATCCAACGTCCCCTTTAAGTACCTTAATATTCTTTTAATAATCAACATATGTTCTTTCTTGGGATCAGCCATAAACCGAGATATTAAACACACTACAAACATTAAGTCAGGTCGTGTTACCGTGAGGTACATGAGACACCCAACAAGTTGTTTGTAAAGTGTTGCATCAGCTCTTTTGCTCCCTTCCTTGGAAAGAATAGTTCCTGGAACAATTGGATTCTTGACAGAATTGCAACTCCACATGTTGAACCTCTCCAGAACTTCCTTGGCATATTTCTTCTGGCAGATATGTATACCATCATCACTTTGATGAACCTCTACTCCAAGAAAGAAACTCATTTTCCCCATGTCTGTCATCTCAAACTCCTTTTGCATTGATGCCTTAAATTCTGCACACATGAGCTCATCATTTCCAGTAAATATCAAGTCATCAACATAAAGACTTACCGTCAAAGTTTTATTTTCTGTTTTCTTCATAAACAAAGTATGATCGTAACTGCTTTCCTGAAATCCTTCCCTCGTGAAATAACTTTTAATTCTTCTAAACCATGCTCTTGGTGCTTGTTTTAGACCGTAAAGAGCCTTCCTCAGTCGATAAACTTTGCCTTCTTCCCCTACTTTGACAAACCCTTCAGGCTGGTCTACATAAACCTCCTCCTTTAATTCTCCATACAGGAATGCGCTCTTGACGTCTAGTTGATAAACACACCATCCCTTTTGAGCTGCAACTGCTAGGAGACTTATAATTGTATCCCATCGAGCAACTGGAGCGAACACTTCAGTGTAGTCTATTCCTTTAGTTTGTGAATACCCTTTTGCGACTAACCGAGCCTTGCATTTTTCAACCTTCCCTTCTTCATTCAGCTTCGTTTTGTATACCCATTTGACACCAATTTTCTTTGCATGAGATGGCAAGTCTACAAGCTCCCAAGTGTTGTTTCTTTCGATGGACTGAATCTCCAACTTAATAGCATTTCTCCACTTTTTTTCTGTTGCAGCCTCATAGTAGTTTACTGGATCATTATAGCAGACATTCAAAGCAAAGTTTGTCAACTCTTCGTCTTCATCTATTTCTTCCCCACTTACAAAATCACGCATCCAGCTAGGTTCTTTCCTTGCCCTTCTCGATTGTTCTTGAGTTTCTATCCTTGAAACTTCTGTTTCGACTCCCGCATTTTCATTTTCTGTATCTTCTTCCGTTTCTCCTTCATCATTCTCTTCTACATCAGTTACCTCTTCTTCAAAAGTTCCATCATCTCCCCAAGCAAGAATGTTTTGCTCCGATGTGTTTAAGTTCCACTCCCACTTAGAATCTTCTTCAAATATGACATCCCTGCTGATTACTATTTTCTTTGTGATTGGATCATACAGTCGGTAGGCTTTTGATTCATCACTGACTCCGAGCAGTATGCATTTGTGACTACGATCGTCAAGCTTTATTCATTTCTGCTCAGGAATATGAACATGACTGATTGATCCAAAAACCTTAAAGTAATCAACTTCTGGCTTGATACCTGTCCATCTCTCTTCAGGTACCATGTCTTTTACTGCTTTTGTGAAGCTTCGATTCAAAACATGAGCAGTCCATCTAGCTGCATCTGGCCAAAAGGATCTTGGCATCTCCTTTTCAGAGAGTAAGCAATGAACCATGTTCATGATTGTTCGATTTCTCCTCTCTGCTATTCCGTTTTGTTGGGGAGTGTATCTGCAGTCAATTGTCGTTTTATTCCTTGATCTCTGCAGAACTTGTTGAACTTGTTAGGAATATGTGTATTAGTTTGATGATAAGTTCAGCAAAACATTTAAGTAGAAATCTAGTGTTTGTAGCCTCAACGGATAAGACCATCTTGGCTATCCGTTGAAGGAGTAGCCTTACTTAGCAATAAGTTTGGTATTGTAGCACATCTCACTCTCTAGTTTCAAGCTGTAATTCTTAGATGTTGTTAGGAGATAATCAGTCATGTTGACTACTAATGGATGTACAAGTAGGAGGGCTAATTGTAAATATTTCATGCCTTGTAATTTTGTATAAGTGAAGAAGTATCAACTGATATTGAAGACCTTCAACGGATAAGAAACTAAGCTTCAACGGATGTCTCTAAAGTTTCAACGGATGCACTGCTAGAGCATCAACGGATAAAAGCCATCAACGGATGAAAGCTTCAACAGATACTCAGTCTCATAGCAGTTGATAGTGACAGTTAACAAAGCTGACAGAGGCACATGGATTGACAGAGATGTGGTAGCCTATTTCAGGAACAGCAGAAAAAGCAGCCGTTTTTAGTCTGGTTCAAAATGGAAAGTCAACAGATAATTCCATATTACACTGGATAAAAATGGAACAGAAACAAGTGGAGAACTATTGTCTTATTGTACTTTATCTTTGTCTTCACTTGTAAACTTGGTGATATATAAACCAAGTAGTAGCTAGTAATTAGATATGAATTTTCCCTGAGCTGTTTAGAAATATCAAGAGAGAAAATCATCTAGTTTGTACTAGGAAGCAGCTGTGATTTAATTTTGAATCACAGATTTTCTGAAATAACACATCTCTGGTGGAACAACAAATCCACCAGAAAAGTTTTTAAGTTTTTTGTGTTCATTACATTTGTGTTTGAATATATATCTGTCTGTATCAGCTCCAAGCAATTCACACACATTTGATCACTTAAACACTTAGCCTTACAAACTGCTCAAAACTTGAAAAAGTTTTGAGATTTACATTCAACCCCCCTTCTGTAAATCTCATTGTTAGTCCACTGGGAATAACAATTGGTATCAAAGCAAGCTCTTAACATACAGAGAGTTTAAAGATCTATTCTGCTAACATCATGAGTAAGAAGGATATTGGTATAAAGATTCCAATCCTGGAAAGAGATAACTATCATCACTGGAAGGTGAAAATGCATTTACATCTTCTCTCTCAAGATGAAAGCTACATCAACTGCATTGAGAATGGTCCTCACATCCCACACAAGGTGGCCACAGCTGCTACTGCTACAGTTGCTGTTGGACAGTCTATTCCCAAGCCAAAGGCAGAATGGACTGTTGAAGATATTGAAGAGGTCCACAAGGACAAGAAAGCCATGAACATTTTGTTTAATGGCCTGGATCAAGATATGTTTGACAATGTCATCAATAGCCAAACTGCTAAGGAAATTTGGGATACTGTGCAGCTTATCTGTGAAGGCACGGAGCAAGTTAGAGAAAACAAAATGCAGCTTCTCATTCAACAATATGAATATTTCCACTTTGAAGAAGGAGAATCATTGAATGATACATTCAACAGATTTCAGAAACTATTGAATGGATTAAAGCTGTATGGGAGAATGTACCAAGTCAAGGACTCCAATCTAAAATTTCTAAGGTCTCTACCAAAGGAATGGAAGCCTATGACTGTTTCTCTAAGAAATTCTCAAGATTATAAGGACTTCACACTTGAAAGATTATATGGAATTTTGAAGACTTATGAACTTGAGATGGAGCAAGATGAGCTGTTGGAAAAGGGAAAGAGAAAAGGAGGATCAGTTGCACTTGTAGCTGACAGTGAAAAAGTTGAAGCCAGAAATGAGGGAAAGACAATGCCAAGTCTCAAAATTGGCACATGCAAATCAGAATCAAGCAAGGGTAAAGAGCAAGTTGTTGAGGATGAAGACAATTCCAGTCAGGATGAATCTGATGATATTGATGAACATCTGGCCTTTCTGTCCAGGAGGTTTGCAAAGATGAAGTTCAGGAAAAACACAAAGTTCACTAAGCCAAACAAAAACATGGTGGACAAATCAAAGTTCAAATGTTACAACTGTGGCATTAGTGGACACTTTGCAAGTGAGTGTAAGAAGCCAAATTCTGAGAAAAAGAAATTTGAGCAAGTTGATTACAAAAGGAAGTATTTTGATTTGCTCAAACAAAAGGAAAGAGCTTTTCTCACTCAAGATGATTGGGCAGCAGATGGGGTAAATGAAGATGATGATATGGAATATGTCAACCTAGCCCTGATGGCTAATTCTGATGAAAATGAAACTAGTTCATCAAGCAACCAGGTAATTACTACTGATCTCTCTCAGCTTTCTAAACATGAATGCAATGAAGCCATAAATGATATGTCCAATGAATTATATCATTTGCGTGTTTCTCTTAAATCACTAGCTAAAGAAAACACTAGGATCAAAGAAAATAATGTGTTTTTAAGTGATAGGAATGCTGTGTTAGAGAGTCAGGTAATTGGGCTTGAAAAGATTAAACTTAAATGCTTGACTGTTGAGAGTGAACTAGAAGAAGCTGTTAAGAAAGTAGAAATTCTTTCTAAACAGTTAGAAAGTGAGCAAGAGGTAATCAAGGCCTGGAAAACATCTAGGGATGTTGGTGTTCAAATTGCCAAGGTTCAGGGAATTGAATCATTCTGTGAGGATGCCTGGAAGAAAAACAAAAAGGAGTTAGAATTAATTGATGGATTGTCAATGGATGTGGAATCAACGGATGATGAAAGTTATCCGTTGAAGGAAGAAAAGGAGCATCCGTTGAAGGCTCATCAACTAAAACAGGCAAAGTCTTTTAAAAATAAAAAGAATGATTCAACTCTCAAGAACTTTGTCAGAGAAGGAGCTAGCTCATCCAGAGATGTCAGTAAGGTGAATATAGGACACATGACCTTAGATCAGTTGAAAGATAGGCTTAAGTTGGTTGAGGATAAGAAGGAAACTAAAAGAAAATCTAAAAGAAATGGGAAGGTAGGGATTAATAAACATAACAATTACACACCTGATAGGTATGCTCCTAGAAAAAGCTGTGTACATTGTAAAAGTGTTAATCACCTATCTGATAATTGCAAATCTGTTAAAAATGCTCCCATGCCTTCAAATCCCTCCATGCCTAACATGTCTATGTCACCTCTGCATGCTATGCCTGTTATGTCTCACCAGAATCCCCATGCACATTTTGCAAACATGCCATACATTAACAATCCTTACTTTACTGCATTTAGTATGCCTCAAATGCCATACAATATGCCTATGTGGAATAACATGTTTGCACAACCTATGCCTTATCAAATTCAATCAAATGTGTTAAATGATTCCGTGACTAACCCTACACTTCAACCAACCACATCTGAGACCAAGGTTGACCCAAAATTACCTAAGTCAAAAGATGCAGGAGGAATGAAGTCTAGGAAAAAGACTAACAAGGCTGGACCCAAGGAAACTTGGGTACCAAAATCAACTTGATTGATTTTGTTGTGTGCAGGGACAAAGAAGGAATCTATGGTACTTGGACAGTGGTTGTTCAAGACACATGACAGGAGATTTACCCTGCTCACAGAATTTAAGGAGAGAGTTGGCCCTAGCATAACCTTTGGAGATGACAGCAAAGGATTCACTATGGGATATGGCTTGATTTCAAAAGAAAATGTCATCATTGATGAAGTTGCATTGGTTGATGGTCTCAAACACAATTTATTGAGCATCAGTCAACTATGTGACAGAGGGAATACTGTTTCCTTCAATTCTGAAGCCTGTATTGTCACAAGTAAAAAGGACAATAAAGTGGTTCTAACTGGAGTTAGAAAAGGAAATGTGTACTTAGCTGATTTCAACTCTACAAATGCAGAATCCATTACTTGTCTTCTCAGCAAAGCAAGTCCAGTTGAAAGTTGGCTATGGCATAAGAAGCTGTCCCATTTGAATTTCAAGACAATGAATGATCTAGTCAAAAAGGACTTAGTTAGAGGAATGCCTCTAGTGGAATTCACAAGGGATGGACTGTGTGATGCTTGTCAGAAAGGAAAGCAAAAGAAAGTATCATTCAGTAAGATGCTTGAATCTGCAATTGATGAACCACTGCAACTTCTACACATGGATCTCTTTGGACCAGTAAATGTATTGTCAATTTCAAGGAAAAGATACTGCCTAGTGATTGTAGATGATTTCTCAAAGTTTTAATGGGTTTATTTTCTTGGATCAAAGGATGAAGCTAGTGAAATCATCATCAATCATATCAAGCAAGTCAACAATCATCCTGATTTCAAAGTAAGGAATATTAGGAGTGACAATGGAACTGAGTTCAAGAATTCAACCATGAAGATGTTTTGTGGAGTAAATGGGATCATGCATGAGTTCTCAGCTCCAAGAACTCCACAACAAAATGGTGTGGTGGAAAGGAAGAACAGATCACTAATTGAAGCTGCAAGGACAATGCTTGAGGAGTCAAAGCTCCCAACTTATTTTTGGGCTGAGGCTGTTAACTGTGCATGTTACACTCAGAATATTTCTCTAATCAATCAAGCAAAATGCATGACTCCCTATCAATTATTCAAGAGAAGAAAACCAACTTTAAACTTTCTACATGTCTTTGGTTGCAGATGTTACATCTTAAGGAATCAATCTGATCACAAAGGAAAGTTTGATGCAAAGGCTGATGAAGGAATATTTGTTGGTTATTCAGCTGGAAAATCATATAGGGTCTACAATCTAAGAACCAACATTGTCATGGAATCTGTACGTGTTGTGTTTGATGATAAAAAGATTGATGGACTAACAGATGAGGGACATCATGAAGGACTCAAATTTGACAATATTGAGATATATTGTGATGATAGTGAAAGTGAGAATGATGAAGAAGGCATCTCAAGAAGAATTCAGAATCTGCCTTTGGATAATGCACAGAATGTTGCATCCGTTGAAAGTCAAAATTCAGCTTCCGTTGAAAGAAGCAATACAGCATCCATTGAAAGACAAAGTGCATCATCCGTTGAAGTTCATAACGAAGCATCCGTTGATCACAGTCTGTCAACGGATAATCACTTCACCTCATCAGTTGATAGAACTCCCATTTTCTTTCAAAGGATCAGCAACTCAGGGGGAGTTTCAACAAATCAACATTCTATCACACATCATGAAAATACTGAGGCAACCTCATCTAGGGCTAATATACCACCTCAAAGGAAATGGACCAAGAATCACCCTTTTGATCTGATCATTGGTGATGCTACATCAAAAGTACAAACTAGAAGGGCTACTCAAGATGAATGTCTGTATAGTAGCTTTCTATCACAGGAGGAACCTAAGAGAGTGGAAGAAGCTCTATTGGATCCAGATTGGATTTTAGCAATGCAAGAGGAGCTAAACCAATTTGAGAGGAACAAAGTATGGAAGCTGGTACCCAAGCCAAAGAACAAGAGTTCTATTGACACAAAATGGGTATTCAGAAACAAGATGGATGAAAATGGCATTGTCATAAGGAATAAAGCCAGATTGGTTGCCAAAGGCTATTCTCAACAAGAGGGAATAGATTTTGATGAAACATTTGCTCCAGTTGCAAGACTTGAAGCCATCAGAATTTTTCTAGCCTATGCAGCTAATGCCAATTTCAAAGTCTATCAGATGGATGTCAAGAGTGCATTTCTAAATGGGGAATTGGAGGAAGAAGTTTATGTAACCCAGCCTCCTGGTTTTGAAGATCCAAATTTTCCAGACAATGTGTATTATTTGTTGAAAGCACTCTATGGACTAAAGCAAGCACCTAGAGCCTGGTATGAGACTTTATCAAAGTTCCTTCTAGATAATCACTTCACAAGAGGTACTGTTGACAAAACTCTCTTCTTTAGAAATGTTAATGGCTCTAAGATACTTGTACAAATTTATGTAGATGATATTATATTTAGATCTACAAATGATAAACTTTGTAAAAAGTTTGCTAAATTAATGCAAAGTAAATATGAAATGAGCATGATGGGAGAGCTAACTTACTTTCTTGGTTTACAAGTTAAACAAGTTAGTGGTAGAATTTTCATTAGTCAAACTAAATATATTTATGATCTTTTAAAGAAGTTTGACTTAATGGATTGTTCACCTGCAAAAACTCCCATGGCCACTGCCACCAAGCTTGAATTAAACAAGGCTGAAAAGTCTGTGGATATTACAAGTTATAGAGGCATGGTTGGCTCACTTTTATATTTAACTGCCAGTACACCTGATATTATGTTTTCTACATGTCTCTGTGCTAGATTTCAAGCTGACCCTAAAGAATCTCACTTAGTGGCTATCAAAAGAATTTTCAGATATCTCAAAGGGACTCCAAATCTAGGAATTTGGTACCCTAGAGAGTCTGGTTTTGATCTAATTGGCTACTCAGATGCAGATTATGCAGGTTGCAAATTAGACAGGAAAAGCACAACAGGCACCTGTCAATTTCTAGGAAACAAGCTTGTATCATGGTTCAGCAAGAAGCAAAATTTTGTTTCCACATCAACAGCTGAAGTTGAATACATTGTAGCTGGTAGTTGCTGTGCACAAATACTGTGGATGAGGAATCAATTATTTGACTATGGTATAACTGATGACAAAATTCCAATATTTTGTGACAATACAAGTGCCATTGCCATTACTGAAAATCCAGTGCAGCACTCAAGAACCAAGCACATTGATATCAAGTACCACTTCATTAGGGAACATGTGATGAAAGGTACAGTGGAACTTCATTTTGTTCCAAGTGAAAAGCAGATTGCAAACATATTTACCAAGCCACTTGATGAATCAACATTCACAAGATTAGTAAGTGAGTTAGGTATGCTTAACTATTCATAATCTATGTCATCTATGTAATCTGTCTTGTAGCCTGAAATGAATTTGCTGCAAGAACAAAGTTGGCTTTAATCAAGACTTATCCTATCAACGGATATTCCCTATCCGTTGAAAGCCAAAATTGTTCTATCAACGGATATTCATTATCCGTTGAAAGACAAATACATTTCTGGTAATTTTATCCTTCAACGGATAAAATAGTGTTGTTCATCAACGGATAACTATTTACCTTATCCGTTGACGTGTCACGTTAGTGAGTCACAGCCGTTGATTCTTTTACTCAACCGTTGATACAGATATACAGTATTGTATGTATTTGTATTTACGGTAGTTTTCAGAATTTCTACAGTTTCTTTTATTCCTGAACGGCTTTCACTTACTTAAAAGTATCATTTAATTGTTTTTATTTGTGTTTTAATTCAAGAAAGTATAAAAGCCAAATTGAATTCTTATTTTCACTTTACGCTTTCTTGCAATTATCATTCTCTTTCTCTCTCAATTCTCAAGTTCTTCTCTGCAACCTCTACTCACAAAAATGGCACCAGTAGTCAAAATTATGTCTCAAACAGGATTTGTTTATGAAAAGAATAATTTCATAGTCTTGGTTGAAAAGAAGGAAGCCCATTCTGATTATCACAAGATGATGGACTTCATCAAGAACTGCAAACTGAGCTATGCAATGCTGGAAGCCCCAACCATCTACTGTGAAGTGATTGAGGAGATTTGGACAACTGCAGAGTTCAACTCCACAGATATGACCATTGCCTTCTCTCTCAAAGGTAAGGACTATTGCATTAATTGTGATGATTTACAATCTTGCTTTAAGTTGCCTGAGAATAATGCCATGACACCACACACTGATAAAGATATCTCTGCTATGCTAGGTTCCATAGGCTATGCTTTTGATTCTACTAGTTTAGGTAGTATTAGAAGGAAAGGCCTTATGAAAGAATGAAGTTTTCTTGGAGATGCCTTTATTAAGGTTTTCTCTGGGAAGATTAGCAATTTTGATGCTATCACTTCATCTCTTGTTAATATGCTCTATATGGTAGTTTCTGATAGGTACTTTAATTTTAGCAACTGTGTTATGCTAGAATTAGGTTCCAGATTAGGTAACAAAGCTAATAGACCACATAACATCTACTTTGCTAGATTCTTTATGTTATTGGCTAACCATGTTGCTGAAGGTTTGGTTATATCCAATGAGAATAATAAACTCAAATGCTGGGCACAAGAGAAAAGGGTCCTTGCAGACCTTTTGAGAATGAACCTCAACAGCCAGGTGTCATTGGTATACTTGCCAATCATGAATGCACCACATGTAAGTGAGGTAAATGTTTCTATAACTCCTACTATTTCCAACCCCAATGTTTCTTTGCCTTCTAGTGTGGCTATGGAACCTGTGTCATTGTCCAAACAGGCTCCTACCAAAGCCACCAAATCTAAAATCTCCAAAGTCAAGTCAAAGAAACCTACCTCTGTTGTTTCTCAAAAGACAACAGTTGTATCAACTACCATAAACCCTGAAGGGAGTGAACAGGGTGTGAGTGGTGAGGGGAGGGGTGAACATCAAAAAGCCCCCCAGGATAAGGTGGGAGAGGTGAGTGGTACCCATTCCAGCCAAGCCACAGTCTCTCAAAAGACTGTAGTGGTTCAAAAGGAGTCCAGCACATCCCTAGTTGCATCCTCCCAAAAGGATGTAACTATTGAAAATAGTCCCCACCCAGGGACACAGAACAAAAGAGGGAGGGACACTGAAGCTAAACATTCACCAATTCAAGCCTTTTCAAAGAAGAAGAAGGCCAAAACCCTAGTTTCCACACAAGGGGCACACACAGCACAGATACACCCACCAGTATCTATGCCTTCTCAAATTCAGCTTGATGTGATTCCAGCAAATGTGGAATCACAGCCCCATTCTCTCAATATAGACACACACCATTCCTCAAACTCTCCAACACCCTCTCTGGATGTGGATATGATCTTCACATCAATTCCTGATTCTCCCTCATTAAAACTCAGGGAGGAGCCCCACTCAAAACCTGGTGATCATCATCTTTTAGATGATTTGTTGGATCATCAGCCAATTCTTTCAGATGTAATTGCAGAATCTGTGTCACCTCACTTAAAATCAATCCACACAGATTCAACAATTATATCACTTTCTATCTCTACATCATTTCCTTCTTCAACGGATATCTCTCATCCGTTGACAAGTGGTTGTTCTTCAACGGATAAGCTTAACAGCAGTTATCCGTTGATACCATCAGTTTCCACTTCAACGGATACTCCCTATCCGTTGATGGCCTCTACACACTTAACAGAAACAACTCCAACTGTAGAGGACATGGAAACTGTACAATCACTGTTAGGCTTGAGGGAAGGGAGTGATTTTTTGAGTGAGAGGCTGGGTTGCTCCCAGGCAAAAGGAGAGGATGAGAGTCACCAAATGCATGCTATTTCTTCCAGCATGGCAAAAGTAAGTGAGAGGAGTGCCACCTTAGAAGGTGAGGGTGTGAGGGTGTGTGTGAGCCAGGGGGAGCCCCTGATGCAAGAAAAGAGAGAAATTGAGAGAAAGACAGGTACAGAAGCTATAAGGGTGGATCCAACCATTGCTAGTGAGTTAATGAAAGTGGATGATGCAGATAAGGGAAGACAATTTCAGCAACACTACAAAGCTGTCCTTGATAACATTTCCTTAGATGCTGACACTTTTACTCACCCTGTTTCAACCTATCAATTATTGGCTGCACATGGCAATGTGGAGGCAGAACAGACACTACACATTGTACACACTTCAGAATCTCTTCTAAGAGACAAAGCTGCTGTCAACAGGCTGCCTTCTCAAGCTGGTGAGCCATCTGAAGAATTTGGAGTAAATTCTAATGATGATGACTCTAATTTTTTGAATGAAAGCATGAACTTAGGGGGAGTAGCAGGCCCAAGTTCTGTTCCTAATCTTCCTGCATGGGCATGGACCAAACCATCAACACCAGGAGAGTTTGGTGTCACTTTGGTCAAACAAGTCATGACAATTCAGCAAGCCATTCAGGAGACTCAGGATGCTGGCACCAAGGCAATTCTTCAAGTTCATCTGGAATCTCTGCATCTCTTGCAGTTGCAGCATTACCAGCACAATCTAAGTGTGGATGAGCTCAAGCTGGACATTGCTGATCTGAAATCCTACAATGCTGAGAAATTGGATTCAGTTATACCCTATGGTACTATGCAAGATTTGTTGGGAAGACTAAGGAAGGCCTCTGATGCTGATAAGAGGTTGGCCAGATTGGAAGATAGGGTTCAAATAATTGAAGACTCTATGGTCACCATTCTTTAGAATCAACAAACTCAAACAAATCTCCTCATGCAGCTGGCACAAGCACAAGGCTTGACCCCTACCCTTGATGATAACAAAAAGGGGGAGAATAAAAGGGAAGGGGAAGGAGAGCCATCTACAACAGTTCAGATTTCTCAAGTGCTAGTTCCTGTCATCACAACTTCTCCACCAATTCAAGTCAAAGGAAAGCTAGATGGAATTGATCTAATTCAGATAACAGCAGCTGAATTGCAAGTCAAAGAGCAAAGGAAGAAGATTGATGAAAAGATGCAACTAATATTTGGTTCTACAACTTCTCAATCACAATCTGTGAAGCATAGCACAAAAGTGGAATCAATTATTATGGAACTCAAGCCAGTAGGGAGGCATAAGGATGGAGAAACTTCTTCCAAAGATCTGCAACCTATGGTTCTCAAGCCCAAAAACAGATCCAATAAGGACTCTACAAAGAATTCTCTAAAAGAGGTGGATTTTCCTCTTCCAAAAGCAGATGAGGACAAGCTTTTAGGAAGGAGTATTGCATATCTCAAAGAGACCATGGATGAGGCTGTAAGGAGAAACATGGCTATTATTTTCAGAGAGGGAAAGAGCATATGTGTGATGCAAGGACATCCCAAATTCTCAATAGCCAAGAAGGAAGAAACCAAAAGGTTGAAGGAAGAAGCCAAACAGCTAAAGCCTGACAAAAGAGCACAAGCAAAGCTTGAAAAACAGCTAGAGTCAAGTCAGGCTGAAGATCAGAAAGTAATTGAAGACAAAGGTGAAGATGAAACTATGGGGGACATGGTTGGTACTGAGATGGAGGAAAGAAGTAAGGAAGAATGGCAGAAAGGGAAAAGAAAGAAGGTCAATGCAAAGAGAAAGAAGGTAGATAAGACTGAAGAAACCCAATCAATATCCAAACCACTACCCTCCATTCCTGAACCCATTGTACCTGACCCCTTCATGAACATTCATGGTGAAACAATCATTCCCAAGGAGGAACCAATTGATTGGGACACCATCAAGTTGCCCACCTTCCTAACCTCTTCTCCATCATCAAAGAAGCAGAAAAGAAGAATCAAATCAACACCCTCTAAAGCCTCAATCAAATTCACACAGAAGCCTAAGTCCAAACCTCAAAACTCTAAAGATGATTATGTTCACATCTGTGACATAAAAGAATTTTCAGACATTGAACTCTATCTGGATGAGCTGGAGGATGTAAGGGGAATAGCTGCCTACAGACAGCTACCAGAAAGACTAGTGTTCAAATACAAATGAGCTGGGGAAAGAACATGGCCTCTTCACAGAATTCTGAATGAAAGCTACTCTACCTTGATTAGAGTCTACTCAGCCATACAAAAGGATTCTGGCTTTACCAGGACTGCCAGGACTGAGATTCTCAACAAGATTGCCAACATAAGGAAAACTTGAAGGGAGCCCAATGCCTTGCCTAGAACTTTACTCATTCCAGAGAGAGGTATTACAATTCACAAATCACCTCATTGGTTGATGGAGTTCAGAGACAACAAAGGAGTCAGAAGATTTTTCAGAATTAAAGATCAGCTAAAGATTGCCAGTAATGAAACTCTCAAGGATATACAATCTAAGTTAGATATCAATGAAGAAGATGAAGCTGAATTCTACAGACAACTTCAACTTCAAATGGAGGAAAATGACAGGAGGCTAGGAAAGAAAACCAGGGATCAAAGGAAAAGAAAGTAATTTGCTCAAGCTAAAGGAGCACCCTTGGAAACAATGTATTTCTTCAATTTCATCTCAGCATATACACTTTTGCAGCACTTTTGAATTTCTGCTTAATTACAGTTTATATATTTGTTAAGTGTTTTGTTATCATCAAGCTAAACCTAAATTTATGCCTACAGTTCTAGTAGACATAAATAGGGGGAGATTGTTAGGAATATGTGTATTAGTTTGATGATAAGTTCAGCAAAACATTTAAGTAGAAATCTAGTGTTTGTAGCCTCAACTGATAAGACCATCTTGGCTATCCGTTGAAGGAGTAGCCTTACTTAGCAATAAGTTTGGTATTGTAGCACATCTCACTCTCTAGTTTCAAGCTGTAATTCTTAGATGTTGTTAGGAGATAATCAGTCATGTTGACTACTAATGGATGTACAAGTAGGAGGGCTAATTGTAAATATTTCATGCCTTGTAATTTTGTATAAGTGAAGAAGTATCAACTGATATTGAAGACCTTCAACGGATAAGAAACTAAGCTTCAACGGATGTCTCTAAAGCTTCAACGGATGCACTGCTAGAGCATCAACGGATAAAAGCCATCAACGGATGAAAGCTTCAATGGATGCTCAGTCTCATAGCAGTTGATAGTGACAGTTAACAAAGCTGACAGAGGCACATGGATTGACAGAGATGTGGTAGCCTATTTCAGGAACAGCAAGTGGAGAACTATTGTCTTATTGTACTTTATCTTTGTCTTCACTTGTAAACTTGGTGATATATAAACCAAGTAGTAGCTAGTAATTAGATATGAATTTTCCCTGAGCTGTTTAGAAATATCAAGAAAGAAAATCATCTAGTTTGTACTAGGAAGCAGCTGTGATTTAATTTTGAATCACATATTTTCTGAAATAACACATCTCTGGTGGAACAACAAATCCACCATAAAAGTTTTTAAGTTCTTTGTGTTCATTACATTTGTGTTTGAATATATATCTGTCTGCATCAGCTCCAAGCAATTCACACACATTTGATCACTTAAACACTTAGCCTTACAAACTGCTCAAAACTTGAAAAAGTTTTGAGATTTACATTCAACCCCCCTTCTGTAAATCTCATTGTTAGTCCACTGGGAATAACAGAACTTTTCAGAAGTGAACTCACCTCCCCTATCCGTTCTAGCCCTCGAATGACGGTCTTCACTTCTTTTTCAACAGAACTTTTAAAGATTTTAAAAACTTCAAAAGCTTCAGCTTTATCTACAAGAAAATATATCCATGTTTTCCTCAAAAAATCATCAACAAGTACCATTAAGTATCGCTTACCACTGTGAGAGGCTGGAGTGATTGGTCCGCACAGATCTGCATGTATTAGCTCTAGTTTCTCCGTTGCCCGCCACTTACTTTTCTTTAGAAACTTGCCTCTTTGCTGTTTTCCTACATTGCATATCGTGCACACCTTGACTCTGTCATTAATATTTGGCAACCCTTTCACCATTTCTTTCTTCTGCATAAGCTGAATAGAGTTGTTGTTTAAGTATCCAAACCTTCTATGCCAAAGTGTTCCCAAATCCTCTTCTTCTACTTTAAAGCAGCTTATGGACGTTGACTTCTTCTTTGCATTAATTAGGAACATGCGATTTGATGTCATTCGTGTCTCTACGATCAGTCCTCTTTGATGATGAAAGATCTTGCACACATCATTTTTGATTAAAATTGTCAGTTGCTTCTCCTGCAGTTGCCCAATGCTCAACAAATTGTTGGTCAGATTTGGGATATAATAGACATCAGTCACCACTTGTGTTATTCCTTCCACCTCAAATCTAATCTTCCCTTTTCCCTGAACAGCCATTTTCGTACTATTTCCCAATCTGACAGAGTGCCTGAAGCTTTCATCTAGCTCAATAAACCAAGATTTCTCTCCTGTCATATGATTTGAGCATCCAGAGTCCAGAAACCATACCCCTTTGCTTTCATCACTTCCCATGTCTGCATGCGCCATTAAGAGTAATTCTTCCTCTTCATCAATCTCAGCAAAATTAGCTCCCTTCTCAAGATTTGTACATTCAAACTGGTAATGACCCATTTTTCCACATCGAAAACAATTGATGGTTGACCTGTTGACATATGATCTGCCTCTCCCACGTCCTCTAAAGCTACTTCCGCCTTTTTGAGATGTCCAATTTCCTCTTCCTCGAGCATTCCGTGGCTCGTTTTCAACCTGCAAGACCTGTTCTTCAGTTTTCTTCTCAATTACCTTGCGTTCATGTACTTGTAATGACGCCTGCAACTCATCCACCGTAAGACTATCAATATCCTTGGATTCTTCGATAGAGCAAACCACGTAATTAAAATTTTCTGTAAGACTTCGTAGAATTTTTTCAACGATTTTTACATCGTCTATTGTTTCTCCGCAGTTCCTCATGTCATTGACTATTTCCATGACTCTTGCAAAGTATCCTGTTACTCCCTCTCCAACTTTCATCTCCAAGATCTCAAATGTCCGCCGTAGCCGTTGTAGTTGGGCACGCTTCACCCTAGCACTGCCTTTATACTTAACCTTCATAGAATCCCACAATTGTTTGGCTGTCTCCTTCTGGGTGATAGTCTTCAAAGTTGTCTTGTCGATTGACTGAAACAAATAATTCTTAGCCTTGAGATCTTTGAGTGTTGCTTCATCGAGTGCAGCCTTCTGAGTTGAATTAGGTTTCTCAATACTTTTCAGGTCATCAAATCCTGGATCAATGATGCCCCAATATTCCTTGGAACGAAGAAGATTCTCCATGACTAAACTCCAGTGATCGTAATCTCCATCGAATTTCGGAACCGCCGGTGCATTGAAAGTTCCTGTATCTACCATATTTCTCTTGGTGTTTTTCCTCTCAAACACTCACACCTCTCAAACTCTCACACTGTGTTTTCGTTCTGATACCAAATGAAAGCAAATAGAATTGCTGTTTTCAGTATTATTCAATCAAAGAAACAAGTTACAGCTATATAACAGCCTTACAACGTTCAGTAACAATAAACTAGAAAAATAAGGAATAAAAACAGACACTACCTCTAACAGAAACTCTAACAAAACGACTAGGTCATCTCCTAAAAACAAGCATGACTAAGCATGGCTATTTATTGACTTATTCAAATCCAACAAATTCCTCCCCTTAAACTGAAAAGCTCACCAGCATCAGTTTAACCTTCCAATCTTTGAACTCCGAGCAAATTCCTGAGTTTCACATACTGTTCCAGCTTGATTGGTTTGGTCATAATGTCTGCAAGCTGATCATTGGTTCCACAGAAAACCAACTGCATAGCTCCTTCTCCTGACAAGTTGCGCAAGTAATGAAACCTTACATCAATGTGTTTCGTCCTTCGATGCATAACAGGATTCTTTGATAGCTTAATCGTTGAGCTGTTGTCACACATAATATCTATGCATACAACACCAACAACACCTAATTCCTGCAACAAACCTTTAAGCCAAATACAATGACACGCTGCCGAAGTAGCTGCAACATACTCTGCTTCAGTAGAAGATAGTGTAACTATGTCTTATTTCCGTGAACTCCAACAGATTGCTGCCCCATTCAACAAGAACACATAGCCAGAAGTACTCTTTCTGTCATCTACATCTCGCGCATAGTCACTGTCCGTGTAACCCAGAAGATTCAAGTTTGACGATTTCCCATAGAAAATACCAAAATCCAACGTCCCCTTTAAGTACCTTAATATTCTTTTAATAATCAACATATGTTCTTCCTTGGGATCAGCCATAAACCGAGATACTAAACACACTACAAACATTAAGTCAGGTCGTGTTACCGTGAGGTACATGAGACACCCAACAAGTTGTTTGTAAAGTGTTGCATCAGCTCTTTTGCTCCCTTCCTTGGAAATAATAGTTCCTGGAACAATTGGATTCTTGACAGAATTACAACTCCACATGTTGAACCTCTCCAGAACTTCCTTGGCATATTTCTTCTGGCAGATATGTATACCATCATCACTTTGATGAACCTCTACTCCAAGAAAGAAACTCATTTTCCCCATGTCTGTCATCTCAAACTCCTTTTGCATTGATGCCTTAAATTCTGCACACATGAGCTCATCATTTCCAGTAAATATCAAGTCATCAACATAAAGACTTACCGTCAAAGTTTTATTTTCTGTTTTCTTCATAAACAAAGTATGATCGTAACTGCTTTCCTGAAATCCTTCCCTCGTGAAATAACTTTTAATTCTTCTAAACCATGCTCTTGGTGCTTGTTTTAGACCGTAAAGAGCCTTCCTCAGTCGATAAACTTTGCCTTCCTCCCCTACTTTGACAAACCCTTCAGGCTGGTCTACATAAACCTCCTCCTTTAATTCGCCATACAGGAATGCGCTCTTGACGTCTAGTTGATAAACACACCATCCCTTTTGAGCTGCAACTGCTAGGAGACTTATAATTGTATCCCATCGAGCAACTGGAGCGAACACTTCAGTGTAGTCTATTCCTTTAGTTTGTGAATACCCTTTTGCGACTAACCGAGCCTTGCATTTTTCAACCTTCCCTTCTTCATTCAGCTTCGTGTTGTATACCCATTTGACACCAATTTTCTTTGCATGAGATGGCAAGTCTACAAGCTCCCAAGTGTTGTTTCTTTCGATGGACTGAATCTCCAACTTAATAGCATTTCTCCACTTTTTTTCTGTTGCAGCCTCATAGTAGTTTACTGGATCATTATAGCAGACGTTCAAAGCAAAGTTTGTCAACTCTTCGTCTTCATCTATTTCTTATTCATCTCCTAAAAACAAGCATGACTAAGCATGGCTATTTATTGACTTATTCAAATCCAACAAACCTTTGTTAACACCACACATATACAGCCGAAAATTGCGTTTTCAAACCCAACTAACTGTTTTAAACAATACATGTGCCTTCTCTGTCGTCTGTCGATATCTCTCGGGTCCATACATTTGTACCTGTTTTATCAATCAACTGAGTACTACTCCCTCTGTCCCTCCCATTTGTTTACACTTTCCTTTTTGGGATGTTCCTTCCAATTGTTTACATTTCAAAATTTTCCAAAAATAGTAAAGTTTTTATAATTTTTAAATTAACTACATCCACTACTTTCCTCCACTATACCCACTTTATACATATAATATTAATCGGTCCCACTACTTTACTCATTTTTTCAATTTTTCTCCACTACTTTATCATTTTTCTTAAACTCCGCGCCCCACCCACATTTGGGTGGGGCGGAGCTTGATGAGGGCACAGACACAAACTATGTTGAATTTTCAGCTGTTTGATGATAATTGGATATCGTCTCCTCGCGTTTATAGGTCCTGTCCAATGCAACGGCCGTCTTCGACAATTCATCAATTTTCGACACTGAACTAGGACCTGTCTTATCAACGGTGCCTGCCCCATCCTTAGTATGGATCCAATTAGTCAAATACGTCGCAAAGGTTCTATTGCTTGTTAAACATTTTCTTTTCTCACGTTAATTATATAATCTTATTGGAACCTTCTTTAACACCTTAGAGTTTTAGATGAACGGGTCACAAAAGGTATCCGAAAAACATGAATGTTATAAGGAGGATGAACTGGCAGAAATCAGCAGACTTTTATTTGGTTAATATAGGAACGTACATGGAATAGATCATATATATATAGGAAGAACAAAACAAAAATTAGAAATTAAAGTAAGATATTAATATAGGTGAAAATTACAGGAAAAGGAGAAATAATTTATCTTCAAAGGCCAAGAGAAAACGGGAAGGTTGTTGAACTGAGCCAGCTACCACCAGCAATAAAACTTCCTGGAGTGAAACCTTGAGCCTCCGTCGAACTTGTTATTACTTTGTATCCCTTCCATTTTACCCTCCCTGATGTTGCGGCCCCTGCACCAGTATTTTGGTATTCACCATAGTACAATGTATCCAGCGCAAAGTCTCCGTCCCAAGGGAACCATCCATCCGGGTTGATTACATTAGTTATGGATGATTGCATAACCACTGTTCTCGAATATTGTTTCCAAGGCCGTCCTAAATATGTGGGAAAGCTGCTCTGTACCGGTTGTAAATCAGAGGTAGCACCAATTCTAGACTTCTGAATTACAATACCCGTGTTTTGGTTCGGATCTGTTCGGCCTTGGGCAGTAACCATGTTCTTCTGACCCGAGTTTGGGCGTCGAGCATGAATGTCACAGTCTTGCAGCACAACTGCTGCATTACCAAAGATGAAATCGACAGTACCAGCTATGAGACAATTGATGAAAAATTGGCGATTGGAGTGGACATATAAACTGTCTTGGTAAGCCAAGATATCACATTTGTAGAATGCGGATAAATCTGATCCAACTCGGAGCGCCACGGCTTGATGCTTTGATGCTCCAGCTGTGTTTTGGAATGTTATGTCTCGTGCCAAGAATCCTGGCCCGACTGCAGCTGCATTTTGTATCACACACACGATCATTATGTATAGAACATCTAACAGTGTTTGTAGATTAATTAATTCCATACACCTATCCATCAAATAATTAGAATTATAATTAAAAGAACATTGTTGTTCGAATTAGCAAAGAACTTTCTCTATAATGGAACCAGGATTTCAAAATAGTCAGTGCTAAAATAAAATATGGTCAATGTAGCTACTAATTTTTTTTGCTTAGCGTGGCTTCAGTCTAGGTTTGTCCTCCTTGTTCCGCCCTGCCCTGCCTCAGTGCGCAGCATGTACGTTTACTTTCGTTTATCTGCTTTCTATCAGTAGCAATGTAGTACCTACATTATTGAAAAAGACATATACACTAACCTTCGCTAACAAACAACCTTTAATATTTTTTCCTTACGAATGGAAGCTAGTGAGAAAAGTGATTCCCGGTTGAAAGTAACTACAAAAATTGATTCCTGAAAGATTCGAAAACTGAAACAACTTACCGACGGTGGCAGACTTGAAAGTGGTGCTGCCATCTTGAACATTTTGACTAGCTGTAATGATAGTGTTACTTCTCCCATCACCCAAAAACATTATGTTCTTCTTCTTCTTAGGCACCTCCACAGTTTCCCTGTACACTCCGGCTTTAATTCTTATCACATATCTCTTGCTGCTACCCTGTGGCGCCGCTGCTACTGCCTCTGATACCGTCTTAAAGTTTCCGCTTCCATCTGCAGCCACGACAACGTCAGGTGTTACTGTTGAAGACTGCAATAGCCTCCTGTCTCCTGCAGACAACCAGTGAGGCCATTCGCTATTCACCTCCTCCTCTTTAAGATTCCTTCCCTTCAGCTTTTCCTCGTTAGCAATATCAGTGTTTGTCATGTTACAAATCATGGCCAGTGCGTTACTGCACATTTTCTCCACACGATGTTCGCTAGCTAGCAATTCTTTACGTATTTTTTTATCCGCCCCGTCATGAGAAAACCCGTCAATGCACGATTCCTGGTTTGTTATAGCTGAGCTGATGAGTGTTTTGAGATCACTCGCGTGTGCTTTGAGTGACTTTTTGGTAGAGTATTTCTCAAGCTCTTCCGAGGTTTCTTGTAGCTCGTCTAGTGTCTCGTCAATCATTTCTAAACAATCGCTGAGCGCCACTTTTTCGCGCTTGGTTAAGTGTTTGTGCTTCGAAAGCTTCTTAATCTTGGAGTAGGTTTGTTGAACCACTTGGTGAGTGATGTTAAGGGCTTGCTCAATAACATCTTTCTGGCTTGTAATCTTCTTGGAAATGCCAGGAACGGAAGCAATGGTGGAGTAGCACAAGTCCGGGTACAGTGTGCTGCTACAGGAGTTGGTTAGGACCAAATGAGCGGCCGTTGCGCGAAAGCTAGTAATGTTGGAATCATCATCAGAACCACCGGAGCTGCTCACTCCAACTGCAATGCTGATAACAACAGCTATTACAACAACAGATACAAATATGGCTATGTAGAGTTTCTTCTTTTGTTTGGCCGAATCAGACAATCCGACCAAGAATTCTCTAACATTAATATTCCGGACCATTCTCATGGTTTGGATATGATTACAATGTTTTGATATGCATTGAGGGGTCTTATATATGTTTAACCTTCGAGCTGGATATAAAACGATATAATAATAAAAATGATTAACTAGTATTGTTGTTTAATTATTTGACGTGCCAACATGTATACATACTTCCATAGGGACCATTTAGGTTGTACTGACTGAATAATTTGCCTAGCTTATACTTGGTGAAAAAAAGTTTGTTTCTTTTTTTGTGTGGATAGAAATTGAACAGTTCTGTTACTGTTTTCTAATTTTGAATGCTAATGCATGTGTTTAATTTGTGGTTGAAATATTTACACAATTACATCTGAAAAAGGTACTCTAAGCATACATGACAAAATAAGTCAGAATTTAAAAAGCTGAACGGAACGGATGAAATCACGATCTGATCCAACATCCGAATCATGTAATACGATAATTATTCGAAGATTAAATTAAACCCAATCCAATAATTATCTGAAAATTAATTTAACTGAAATTGATCCGAAATTCTAGATTTGATTATAATTTAGAATGATCAAAATCGAATAATATATTATCCGAACTGAATATAATCCAAAGTATGCAAAATTCATACTTAACACAGTTTTATATTTATGATAACAAAATTATTTGATCATATTTTTATGTAAAGTTATATTATATTATATTAAAAAGACTACATTTAATAAAAAAATATTTTTAAGTATTAAATATTGAAAAAAATGAATAAGTGTTGATCCGAATTTGATTTGAATCTAATTTTGTCCAATTTTAATCCCAATTTCATCCGATTTTAATTTAAATTAGAGTTAATCCAAATCACATCCGATCTTATTAGTCTACAAATATATCATAACGTGAAAATTAATCCGAATCGGAATTGAACCAATCCCCAAAAACGATTCGTTTATCGAAGTCTAACTATGCATGTTTTTGCAATATTGGATGCACATTTTTGACAAAATTACATATGAAGTTTCATGAATATTTGAGACAAATGCTCTCTATCTAAAGACATTGACATTGTTAACACAAGTGGGATGGACCGTGTTCTAAAGTAAAAGCATGGACGCAAATTAAAGTAATATAAAGTATATATACGTATAAGATAACTATTATTTTTATTTTTAATTTGCCAAAGAGTAACTGTTGTTTAACTAATTATTCTCCTTGCTTTATACCCATAACTTTATTTTGCCAGCTAGTGTATCTTTTTTGGCTAGAAGAAAAAAGAGAGCAGCTATGCATAACACCAGCAGCAGCAACCGACCGACGTATTAAACCGTGCTGCATGCCATCTACGTACCTCATACCTTGCGTTTGACTATTCATCATGTTAAAGGTAAGAGTAGTAGCACGCGGTGTTACAGATTCCGGAAATCGGAACTATTCGGTTGACGTACTGATTTACGATTTATCGGATGATTTTTAAAAAATCGGATGATTATTCGGTAATTTATCGAAAATCGGTCAAATCGGACAAAAATTTTTGAGCGATTTGTCGGCGATTTTTAAAAAATCGGCCGATTTCTATAACAAGGTAGCACACACATAAAAATAGTTCTAAAAATATTTTAAAATGACACAAGTGGAAATATTTTTAGTAGTACTTGTGTATATACATATAGATCCATATCATTAATAAAATAATAACAAATAATATACTGCTAACTAAATATTCTAGAACCATTTTAAAAAACGATTTTTTGGGAATATAACATTATACAAATTATGTTAAATTTACAGAGTTGATAAAAAAAGAAAAGATGGAAGATATTATCACGGGTGGACTTCATACCTTGTGGTTTGACTATATATTCCGAGGAAATTCATTTCAAGGTGCAATGATGAGCCTTATTAGAGTTGATTTTGGCGTAAATCAAGCAACCGGGTCTTTAAACTTGATTGATTGAGGCATCAGGCATCCTATCCTATTCTTAAAGTATATTTGACCACACTGATCATATATAGCGAGGTGTCATTTCATTTGTTAAAGAATATTATAGTAGTATACTCTAAGTTTAAATAAAGAAAAAAGATTTTCAAAATCATATAATTGTTGATGAATTAATTAGGGTAGTTAGGGGTGTCCTGTGATTACAGTTGTTTCTTGTCAAATAAGTTTGGTTTTCAAAGTAATTCTAGAAATATCAAATCCCATGTTTAAATGTTATTAATTTATATAGCACGCATGAATATTGTATACAGAGCCGGGACCAAGGTAACGGTAATGGCAGGGAACTCAACAAAATTAAGCTAATATTTTATTCCCGTCCCAATTAATCTATTCTGTTCGAATATTTGTGATCAAATTAACCCAAATTTAACCGTAAATTAAATATTTTTTTTTATTTTTTTTAAAATACCGAAAAATATTTATTGAAATATATTACATGTACTTTCAAATGTATAAATTTTATATTTTTTAATTATATATTATATAAATTTTTTTTTCAAAATTCAATGAAGTTAATCATAAAAAATAAAATTATATTATATGATTTTTTTTGTCATTTTTTCTAGATTACATGTTACTCATTTGTCGCGGTGGGTGTTAAAATTTTTGGAGATATGCCCGTCAACAGATTCTCTTTTTAATTAGCTCCGTTCCCAGAGTTGTTTTGTTTTTAATTCCACCAACCAATCTATTTTAAACTTACTACTACTTTAAACAAGATTCGAAGCATATTTCTCCTTTCTCAAATGCTTTGTTTTTCGTCCCCACGGACCCCACGTCACAAAAATTGGAACCATGTATACTAGGGGTGAGCAAAAAACCGCACAAACCGCAAAAACCGCCTGCACCGCACCAAACCACACCGCAAAACGCGGTTTTAAATTTTCGTGATGCGGTTGCGGTTTGAATATTTAATAAACCGCGCGGTGCGGTGTGAGTTGTGGTTTTAAATTTATGAAATGCGGTTCAAGCCGCACCACACCGTAATATTTAATATATTATAAATATATATATATATACACTTATATTCCTATCGGGTAACATAAACAACCATTTTATGTTCTTAGTTAAACTGAATTTCATCAAATGGTCATAGCATCCTTATTGAGTTAGAATTATATGTTAAATTCATTAATGAATTCAAATGGACCACACGATCTTCTGACAAATAAAAAAGAGACTACACAATCTCTTATTTGTATTTTTTCACTAGGAAAACCAAAATCCAAGTATTTATACTAGTAAACTAAGATGTTGCATTCTGATTGACTAAAACTATTTTCGGAAATTTGATTAAATTTAAGTTTTGTATTTATTTAATATTTTTGAACTTGTAAAGTATAAACCGCAGTGAACCGCACCGCATTTTCGTGGTGGGGTTTATGTGGTTTTTGAGGGTACGCGGTGTGGTTGCGGTTTGGAAATTTGAGCAAACCGCATGTGCGGTTTAATTTGCGGTTTGAGGAAAAAACCGCACCGCCCGCACCGCGCTCACATCTAATGTACATGTATGTATGTTTGAGAAAAATAACATAATTACGTAATTAGGGCTTACCTAAATGCTTATTTAAATACACATTATATTTTTAATAATAAAATTGTAATTTTTAAACTAATTTTGTAATTACAATGATATGTGTATTCTTATTAAAAATAATTGATACGCATCTAAAATATGTGAAAAATTTGGTGTATCCGTCACACAGTATAATAAATTATATAAAAAATATCGGCCCGTATCCGTCACACAGTATAATAAATTATATAAAAAAATTATATAATATACATGTGTTGTTTTGTTTAGGCATATACTAGAGAAAGAAGATAAAGGGCAGCTAAATTAAAATTGCACATGGGAGTAGGACCAAGAAAGCAAAATATGATGAGAAAGTCGTATATATTCGTTGCATGTCTAATAGACTCGTGCCTGGCAAATTTGGTGAAACAACAGCAGCCTGAAATAAATTAAGTCACTCGTAGATCATATATGCGTTGGACATCTCTCTGCACATGCTTCAATACTGTATTATTCTACATCCCCTCATTATCTGCAATCTGCTCTTTAATTCTTTATCCCTGCCTCCATTGCAAGTTGAACTACCTGAAACAGAAACTAATCTGTAGTTAACTTTTGTATTATAACTTGCTTTCACTTGGAACTAATTACCAAACAAGCTGTTGTTTAAACCCGAGCCAGAACGAAAATATCAACACTGGTTCAACGTTACTGGGTCTTTTAGGGTTCAAACCACAACTTTTCTGTTCTGCTTGCAGAAAATGTGTTCTCATTCCTGTTCATCTTATCTATATATATCGAGCTCGGTCTTTGCATGTTAAATTTCCTTTTCAACCTAATTCTTGTCGGTATAATCTTTGAAAGAAGTCGCAGGGATCATACAGCCATAATCAGAAGATCTTAGGTATTGGTATTAGTGTGTTTTTTTAATCCGCGGGAGCTTGTCTTTCTCTCTATATATGCCTCCCATTATCAATATTTTTTTGGAAAATGTTAAATCCAGAACTGTCTTTTAAGTTCTAGAGCAGATAAACTGTATAAAGACTAAACTGCCCTACCTGAATATACTGTTGTAAATCTCACTAACAAATATAGCAACATAGAAGCAAGTGTATAAAGAATTTAGCAAGTTTAGGCCAAGACCACAGTTAACAAAACAAAACATGCAGGTAAACAAAATCAGTAACTGAAATAACGAAGAGAGAAAGAAAGATGTACCCGAAACCATAGCTTTTAACAGTGACTGAAATAAAGGTTCACAGATACAAAATGCCAAGAAAATTGATCACAGCTGAGTCACCAGGCCTTGCTCGAAGTCCTGGCTGCTCTTGAAGAGAATATTGCCCCTACCTGCTGCGTTTGGGATGCGCACAATATCTCCACCAGGATAAAACAGCTCGGAGTTTATGTTAACAGCAACAACAAAAGCTCCACTTCGACCAGCACCTCAGTCGCCGGAAAATATCAGCACTTCAGGACTTGTGGGAGAGAAATGCAGAGAGGTTAAAGAGATCAACGGGTGAAGGCTTCAACGGATGTTCTGTTAAATAGCAGTTGACAAGTGGTAGTTGTACCTACAAACAGAGGCACATGGGTTGACAGAGACAACTGAGATGTGATAGCCTATTTCAGGAACATCAGAAAAAGCAGTCGTTCTACTCTAGTATAAAGAGGCAATAGTCAACAATGCACTGGAGTAAAATGGAGAAGAAACAAGTGGAGAACTTATTTTATTATTGTACTTTTTATCTTTGTCTTCACTTGTAAACTTGGTGTTATATAAACCAAGTAGCAGCTAGTAATTAGATAAGAATTTTTCCAGAGCTGTTTAGAAAAATCTTGAGAAAAATTATCTAGTTTGTACTAGGATGCAGCTGTGATCAACTTCTTGAATCACAGATTTTCTGAAATACCATCTCTGGTGGAACAACAAATCCACCAGAAAAGTTTTTAAGGTCTGTTGTGTTCTGTACTTTTGTGCTTGAATATATATCTGTCTGTATTAGCCTAAAGCAATTCACACACTTGTTTATCTTAAACACACAGCCTTTGAAACTGCTCAAAACTTGAAAAAGTTTTGAGATTTACATTCAACCCCCCTTCTGTAAATCTCATTGTTAGTTCACTAGGAATAACAGAATTTAAATTATTTGTAACAACTTTTCACATTAACACCCACATTGTTATCAGAACTTAAGTTAAGTTCTGATTTGATTCATCAGTACTTAAGTTTTGATTCTGATATCAGAACTTGTTAAGTTCTGATTTTATTCATCAGTTCTTAAGTTCTGATTCTGATATCAGAACTTGTTACAGATCAGATTATTTGCAGGTTCAATGTATTTAGACTAAGCCCACTAACAAAGTGACTTAGCCTATTTCAGTACCCAGCCCAATAATCCAGTCACCGATAAATAAATTCGAATTAAAATAATTCTCAAATAAATAAAATCCTCGCCCAGGTCGCCTTGCGTACGCGAGACATTCGCCCAAATCGCCCTTCGACCCGACCCGGTCCGGTCCGGTGCGTGGCGTGGCGGGGCGGGGCGCGCGCGTGTGTGTGTGCGCTTGAAGCACATAACAACACAATGGACCATCACACACCTTAGTAGTTGTATACTACTCATGTGGGTAATACCATATAAAGCACACAACCCCCTTTATTTATTTCAATGTGGGACAAACATTCTCAAATTTTCCAAGCTACTTTCAACTATCATTTCATATGGATTTCATTAAGAAAATTCTTAAAACCATACATGAAAATTTAAGTTCAAATATCATTGAACAATTTCCAATCATTAGATTTTAGGATTAACATCAAGAACATAATTAAATTAAGCTCTAAAATCCTAATTTTCTAACAATCCCCCACAAATCCATACAGAAATGCGATCAATTTCCCATCATGACTTGTTTTTCAGAGTCGGTACCCTTCCGGGTTTGAACCCTCCTAATTCCTCTACTTCAATGGCTATCGGACTCAGATGGAATGTTTCACCTTGAATCTTAATCCGTTTGGTATAACCATATTCCATAGACGATGACAAGTCAAAGGTTATGGTGCCAATCTACGGCTTTGAGATATTAATGGTCATGTCTCGATCCTGTTCGTCGAATGCTTCAAGGATTAATCCTATCCTCTAATTGCGACCACACAATTACATTCGCTTAGCTGGGCATCTCCAGAGATATACTGCCTCTATCTCGTCAAATGACTTGATCCCATTCAGAGTTTTAACACTCTTGCTTTTCTGGCAGTGTCAGTACCTTCTAGGTTTACAGGGGATAGACTCAGATACTATAGTATCATCTATGTAGCAAAGATACTACCAACTCATCCTTACAGCTTGTTATTACCCATTGAATACACTTCGAGGGATCTCCTCTCATGTGTATTGGGTTCCCACTGTTGATGAATTATGATGGGTTGACAGTCCCATCCCCAACCTTGACTTAAGGACCACTGCAGGTTCCAGTCCTTTAGTAAGAGGATCAGCTATATTATTCTGAGTTCCTATGAACTCTATAGCTATGATCCTATCAGTCACTAAACCCCTTATAGACTTGAGTCTAACTTGGATGTGTCTCTTAGTTTTAGCATTATGCTTTTTACTGTTAATCTTGTCGATAGTTGTTCGACTATCACAGTGAATAGCAATAGCAGGAAGCGGTCTGCTTACTACAGGTATTGCAGACATAAGTCCGTGTAACCATTCAGCCTCCGTCCCTGTGGCATCAAGTGCACACAACTCAGCCTCAAAAGTAGACCGAGTAACAATAGTCTGTCTGCTTGACTTCCAGGATATTGCTCCACCAGCCAAGGTGAACACGTATCCAGTCATTCCATTGGAACCAGACTTCTTAGCTATTCAACTTGCATCACTGTACCCTTCAAGCACACCAGGAAATCTCCTGTAGTGTAAACTAAGGTACATTGTGCCTTTTAGATATCTAAATACTCTATCAAGAGCATCCCAATGAGTTCTGTTTGGACAGCTTGTATATCTAGCCAATTTAGACACAGAATATGAAATATCTGGTCTAGTGCAGTTAGCAAGATACTGCAAGCTCCCAATAATCTGAGAATACCTTAACTGAGACACAGGCACTCCTGAAGTATTCTTGACAAGGGAAACTTTCGAATCATAAGGTGTACTAGCGATTCTACACTGTGAATAACCATATTTCTCAAGTATAGATTTCTCTATATAATGAGATTGAGTCAAGGTTATTCCTTCAGTGGACTGAACCAGTTTGATTCCAAGAATCACACTTGCCTCACCCATATCCTTCATTTCAAAATGTCTTTTCAAGAATTCTTTAGTCTCGTTAATAATCTCAATATTGGTTCCAAACAATAAAATGTCATCCACATATAGGCACAAAATAACACACTCATTACCTTTAACTTTAGTGTAGACACACTTATCACTTTCATTAATCTTATAACTGAAAGGCAATATAGTTTCATCAAACTTTTTATGCCAATCTCTGGGAGCTTCTTTCAAGCCATATATGGACTTGATCAACTTACATACTTTCCTTTCATTGCCTGATGCAACAAATCCATCAGACTGATCCATATAAATCTCTTCCTCAAGTTCACCATGAAGAAAAGCCGTCTTTACATCCATCTGATGGATGATAAGACCATGGACTGAAGCCAATGCTATAAGCATTCGGATTGTTACCATTCTTGCAACCGGAGAGTATGTATCAAAATAATCAATTCCTTCCTTTTGCTTAAAACCCTTAGCTACCAGTCTAGCTTTGTACTTATCTATTGAGCCGTCAGGGTTCAACTTCCTTTTAAAGACCCATTTGCACCCAATAGTAGAACACCCAGGAGGGAGATCAACCAACTCCCATGTTCCATTAGAAACAATAGAGTCAATTTCACTCTTGACAGCGCCCTTCCAGTGCCTTGACTCAGAAGAATCCATAGCTTGCCGGAAAGTTAAAGGTTCGTCCTCGATATTGTAAGTGATGAAATCACCTCCAAAATCCTTGACTACCTTTGCACGCTTACTTCTCCTTGGTTCCTCTAGTTCCTTAGGAATAGAGCTACTACTAGGTTCCGCCCCCACATTTGTCATCTTTTCCACATGATCAGGAATATAACTTGATGTATGAGTAGGATCTTCCTCAGAAGTCGTTTCAGGTATTCCAGTCTTCATAGGGTAGACATCCTCAAAGAATGTCGCATCTCGAAATTCAACTATCGTGTTTGCCACTATACCATCTATGTCAGATTTTAACACTAAAAATCTCATAGCTGTAGTGGTTTCAAGATAGCCCAGAAAGATACAGTCAACAGTCTTTGGACCTAGTTTCTTTCTCTTGTGTTCAGGAACAAGCACCTTTGCAAGGCACCCCCACACACGAAGATACTTAAGACTAGTCATCCTGCCTTTCCATAACTCCAAGGGTGTTTTATCCATGTGTTTCAGAGGGACTCTATTCAAAATATGGCAAGCCGTATTTAGAGCCTCTCCCCACATGTATTTAGGCAACCCAGAGTTAATAAGCATATTATTAATCATATCTTTAAATGTTCTTTTCTTTCGCTCAGCAACCCCATTAGACTCAGGTGTGTATGGTGGAGTAACTTCATGAATTATACCATTGTTTGCACAAAATTCATTAAAAGCATTACTCGTATACTCACCACCTCTATCAGATCTCAACCTTTTAAGTAACTTACTAGTTTGTTTTTCTACTTCAGTTTTATATATAATGAATTTACTAAGTGCTTCATCCTTATGTCTAAGTAAATAAACATAACAGTATCTACTACTATCATCTATAAAAGTAATGAAGTATCTAAACTGGTCCTTGGTCAACACACCACCAAATTCACAAATATCAGTGTGTACTAAATCTAACAAGTCTGAATCCCTAACAACGTTATGAAAAGGTTTCCTTATTTGTTTAGCAGACACACATACTTGACATTTAGAATTCTTTTCTATGGTATGTTTTGGTATCAACTCTAAGTTCATCATGTTCTTAAGAGCACCAAAGTTTAAATGACCTAGTCTAGCATGCCATATATCTGAGGATTCAATACAGTTAACAGTAGGAATAACATTATTATTCAAATTTCCCAAAACGGGATCCGCATTAATAACAAATAAACCATTTAACAAGTAACCCTTGCCAAAGAATGTACCAGTGTGAATAAGAACTACTTTATTACACTTGAACGAAATTTCAAAACCACTAGAAACTAAACAGCTTCCACTTATTATATTTCTACGCATGTTGGGAACATGATGCACTCTCGTCAGAGATAGAATATGTCCTGAAGGGAACTTCAGATCCACGTTTCCAACTCCATGTACTTGAGCAACACTAGCATTCCCCATCTTCACAGTCAGGCTATGACTCTGTTGATAAGATACAAATAAACTAATATCAGCACAAATATGTACATTAGCTCCAGTATCTATCAACCATTCATTTGACAGATAGGTAGAAAATATTACAGGGTTGTAGGATACATACCGGTCAACGTCGGTTTCAGAAGCCGTAGCCTCACCAACAACCATGTTCACTACAGGCCCACTTGCGGTTCCAAGCACAACATTTGCTTGCGCTACCTCGGTTTTCTTCGCTTTCTTCGTAGGGCAGTCCTTACTCCAGTGCCCAACCTGCCCACAAGACCAGCATGGTTTGTTTGCCTTGGGTTTCTTGGCCTTGTCCTTGTCACTCTTAGGTTTATTACTATTAGCTTTCTTAGCAAAAGCCTTCCTCTTTTGTCCTACAGTTGCTATGTTTACCTTTGAGGTACCGTGTTCAGTTGGCATCACATGTCCCTGTTTGGACTTGTGTTGTTCTTGCACCGAGATGTCCAACATAAGGTTGGTCCAGGTGATCTCTCATTTCTGTCTTTTCAGGGAGAGAGAGAACTCTTCCCACGACTTCAGGAGTTTTTCAATCACACTCATCACCTTGAACTTCTCCGGGAGATTCATTCCAGACTCCTTCAAAGCATGCACTATCATCTCGAACTCATGCACCTGCTCAGTCATGGACTTATTGTCCACCAGCTTGAACTCGAGGAACCTTGCCACAGAATACTTTTCTAGACCTTGTGAGTCAGTATTATATGTCTGGTCCAGCTTCTCCCATAAGAGTTTTGCAGAGTAGGCATCAGAAGAATAGACATCAAACAAAGTGTTTGTTAGTGCCGCCAGAATGGCCGCCCTAGCCACTCCATCCTTCTCAGCCCACTTCGCAAAAGCCTTAACTGTGTTAGCCTTCTCTTGATCCACTACTGGTTTCTCATATTCCACAACCGACCACAGACCCTTTATAGTCAACCACAACTTCATCCTTTTCTGCCAGCGAGAAAAGCCAATGCCACCGTTGAATTTCTCCGGTAAACCGGTTAGTTCAACAGCTTGTGGGAAACTATAGGTGATCCAATCAATGGCCCCAGCAGTTGCACCCGAACTGCTACCACCACCAACGATAACCTCACTTTCGTTAACCATTATGCTAAATTCTATATAACTAATATTCTCTTCAAGAATGTTGTAAATCTCACTAACAAATATAGCAATATAGAAGCAAGTGTATAAAGAATTTAGCAAGTTTAGGCCAAGACCACAGTTAACAAAACAAAACATGCAGGTAAACAAAATCAGTAACTGAAATAACGAAGAGAGAAAGAAAGATGTACCCGAAACCATAGCTTTTAACAGTGACTGAAATAAAGGTTCACAGATACAAAATGCCAAGAAAATTGATCACAGCTGAGTCACCAGGCCTTGCTCGAAGTCCTGGCTGCTCTTGAAGAGAATATTGCCCCTACCTGCTGCGTTTGGGATGCGCACAATATCTCCACCAGGATAAAACAGCTCGGAGTTTATGTTAACAGCAGTAACAAAAGCTCCACTTCGACCAGGACTTCAGGACTTGTGGGAGAGAAATGCAGAGAGGTTGAAGAGAAGAGAAGAGAATGTAGTGTGTATATATATTATACATTCAGTTTAGCCTCTATTTATAGGAGAGGAAAAATGACACTGTCAACACACTTAATGTCTGAATTAAACTGCTTCATTAATGAAAAAATCAAAACTGATCAGATTTTGAATTTGTTAGGAATATATGTGCATTAGTTTGATGATATGTTTAACAAAACACTTAAGTAGAAATCTAGTGTTTGTAGCCTCAACGGATAAGACCACTTTGGCTATCCGTTGATGGTGTAGCTTTACTTAGAAATAAGTCTAGTGTTGTAGCACATTTCAGTCTCTGAATTTGAGATATAATTCTTAAATATTGAGGGAAATTATAAGTCATGTTGACTTCTAAAGGATATGCAGATAGGAAGGCCAATTGTAAATATTTCATGCCTTGTAATTTTGTATAAATGAAATGGTGTCAACGGATAACTTAAAGACCTTCAACGGATGAGAAACAAAGCTTCAACGGATGTCTCTAAAGCTTCAACGGATAACATCCTTCAATGGATGAGTGCATCAACGGATAGAGCTTCAACTGCTAACACATCAACGGATAAAGCCATCAACGGATGAAGGCTTCAACGGATGTTCTGTTAAATAGCAGTTGACAAGTGGTAGTTGTACCTACAAACAGAGGCACATGGGTTGACAGAGACAACTGAGATGTGGTAGCCTATTTCAGGAACATCAGAAAAAGTAGCCGTTCTACTCTAGTATAAAGAGGAAATAGTCAACAATGCACTGGAGTAAAATGGAGAAGAAACAAGTGGAGAACTTATTTTATTATTGTACATTTTATCTTTGTCTTCACTTGTAAACTTGGTGTTATATAAACCAAGTAGCAGCTAGTAATTAGATAAGAATTTTTCCAGAGCTGTTTAGAAAAATCTTGAGAAAAATTATCTAGTTTGTACTAGGATGCAGCTGTGATCAACTTCTTGAATAACAGATTTTCTGAAATACCATCTCTGGTGGAACAACAAATCCACCAGAAAAGTTTTTAAGGTCTGTTGTGTTCTGTACTTTTGTGCTTGAATATATATCTGTCTGTATTAGCCTAAAGCAATTCACACATTTGTTTATCTTAAACACACAGCCTTTGAAACTGCTCAAAACTTGAAAAAGTTTTGAGATTTACATTCAACCCCCCTTCTGTAAATCTCATTGTTAGTTCACTAGGAATAACAATTGGTATCAGAGCAGGCTCTTGACGTACAAAGAGTTTAAAGTTCTTGGAAACTAACAAAGATGAGTAAGAAGGATATTGGAGTAAAAATCCCAGTTCTTGACAAAGACAGTTATCACCATTGGAAGGTGAAAATGCACCTTCATCTTCTCTCCCAAGATGAAGGTTATGTAAACTGCATTGAGAATGGTCCTCACATTCCCCACAAAGTAGCCACAGTTGCTACAGCCACAATTGTTGTTGGTCAATCCATTCCAAAACCTAGAGCAGAATGGATAATGGAAGACACAGAAGAAGTCCACAAGGATAAGAAGGCTATGAACATTTTGTTTAATGGTCTTGACAAGGATATGTTTGATAATGTGATAAATTGCACAACTGCCAAAGAGGTTTGGGACACAGTTCAGCTACTGTGTGAAGGTACAGAACAAGTAAAAGAAAACAAAATGCAGCTTCTCATTCAACAGTATGAGTATTTTCATTTTGAAGAAAATGAATCTTTAAATGACACATTCAATAGATTCCAAAAGCTGTTGAATGGACTGAAGCTGTATGGTAGAGTGTACCAGGTGAAGGATTCAAATCTTAAATTTTTAAGATCCTTGCCAAAGGAATGGAAACCCATGATTGTCTCCTTGAGAAACTCTCAAGATTATAAGGACTTCACTCTTGAAAGATTATATGGAATCTTGAAAACTTATGAACTAGAGATGGAACAGGATGAGGTATTGGAGAAGGGAAGAAAGAAAGGAGGTTCAGTTGCCTTGGTAGCTGAAAATGAGAAAGAATGCAGACAAGAAACTGTGAGATCAACATTAAACTCCAAAGATGGCACAAGCAAATCAGAATCAAGCAAGGGTAAGGAGCAAGTTGCTGAGAATGAAGACAACTCCAGCCAAGATGACTCTGATGGTATTGATGAGCATCTTGCATTTCTGTCCAGAAGATTTGCAAAGATGAAATTTAAGAAAAACACTAGAGCCACTAAACCTCATAAGAACATGGTGGACAAATCCAAGTTCAAGTGTTTCAATTGTGGTATAAGTGGACACTTTGCTAGTGAGTGCAGAAAGCCAACTTCTGAAAAGAAGAAATTTGACCAAGTAGATTACAAAAAGAAATATTTTGATCTGCTCAAGCAAAAGGAGAAGGCTTTCATTACTCAAGAAAAAGACTGGGCAGCTGATGGAGAAGAAGAGGATGAAGATGTGGAATATGTCAACTTGGCTCTAATGGCTGATTCTGAGGAAAATGAAGTTAGTTCATCAAGCAACCAGGTAATCACTACTGATTTAACACAGCTTACTAAAGAAGAGTGCAATGATGCTTTTAATGACATGTCTACTGAATTGTATCACTTGCGTGTGTCTCTTAAATCTCTTGCTAAAGAAAATAGTAGGATTAAAGAGAACAATCTGTTTTTAAGTAATAGAAATGCTGTGTTAGAAGATAAGTTGATTGACCTAGAGAAAACTAAGCTACATTGTATATCTGTTGAAAATGAACTAGCTGAATCTGTTAAGAAAGTAGAAATACTTTCTAATCAATTAGAGAGAGAGCAAGAGGTGATTAAAGCCTGGAAGACATCTAGGGATGTTAGTGCTCAAATTGTCAAGGTCCAAGGAATTGAATCATTTTGTGAGACTGCCTGGGATAAAAACAAAAAGAAAATGGAATTAATTGATGGGCTGTCAACGGATGTGTAATCAACGGATGATGAAAATTATCCGTTGAAGGAAGAAAAGGAGCATCCGTTGAAGGTTCCTCAATTAAAACAGGCAGATGTTTCTAAAAGTGAAAATCTAAAGAAACTCAACAAAAAGTTTGGTTCAACTTCCAAGAACTTTATCAAAGAAGAAGCAAGCACATCCAAAGATTTCAGTAAGGTGAATATAGGACACATGACCTTAGAACAGTTAAAGAATAGGCTCAAAGTGGTTGAGGATAAAAAGGAAACTAAAAGGAAATCTAATAGAAATGGGAAGGTAGGGGTTAACAAACATAACAATTACACACCTGATAAGTATGCTCCTAGAAAAAGCTGTGTGCATTGTAATAGTGTTAATCATCTATCTGCTAATTGCAAATCTATTAAGAAAACTCCCATACCTGTACCCTCTTCCATGCCTAATATGTCTGCATCACCTCTGCATGTGTTAGGAATATATGTGCATTAGTTTGATGATATGTTTAACAAAACACTTAAGTAGAAATTCAGTGTCTGTAGCCTCAACGGATAAGACCACTTTGGCTATCCGTTGATGGTGTAGCTTTACTTAGAAATAAGTCTAGTGTTGTAGCATATTTCAGTCTCTGTATTTAAGATGTAATTCTTAGAAGTTGAGAGAAACTATGAGTCATGTTGACTACTAGAAGATATGCAGATAGGAAGGCCAATTGTAAATATTTCATGCCTTGTAATTTTGTATAAATGAAGTGGTATCAACGGATGACTTAAAGACCTTCAACGGATGAGAAGCTAAGCTTCAACGGATGTCTCTAAAGCTTCAACGGATAACATCCTTCAACGGATGAGTGCATCAACGGATGAAAGCTTCAACGGATGTTCTGTTGATTAACCGTTGATAAGTGGTAGTTGTACCTACAAACAGAGGCACGTGGGTGAACAGAGATAACTGAAATGTGGCAGCCTAATTTCAGGAACATCAGAAAAAGCAGCCGTTCTACTCTAGTATAAAGAGACATTAAGTCAACAAAGTACTGGAGTGAACTGGAGAAGAAACAAGTGGAGATCTTACTTTATTATTTTATTATATCCTTGTCTTCACTTGTAAACTTGGTAATATATAAACCAAGTAGTAGCTAGTAATTAGATAAGAATTTTTCCAGAGCTGTTTAGAAAAATCTTGAGAGAAAAATTATCTAGTTTGTACTAGGATGCAGCTGTGATCAAATTCTTAGATCACAGAATTTCTGAAATACCATCTCTGGTGGAACAACAAATCCACCAGAAAAGTTTTTAAAGGTTTATTGTGTTCTTTACATTTGTGTTTGAATATATATCTGTCTGTATCAGCTTAAAGCAATTCACACACTTGTTCATCTTGAACACACAGTCTTTATAAACTGCTCAAAACTTGAAAAAGTTTTGAGATTTACATTCAACCCCCCTTCTGTAAATCTCATTGTTAGTTCTCTAGAAATAACAATTGGTATCAGAGCAGACTCTTGACAAACAAAGAGTTTAAAGATCTTGGAATCTAACAAAGATGAGTAAGAAGGATATTGGAGTAAAAATCCCAGTTCTTGACAGAGACAGTTATCACCACTGGAAGGTGAAAATGCACCTTCATCTACTCTCCCAAGATGAAGGTTATGTAAACTGTATTGAGAATGGTCCTCACATTCCCCACAAAGTAGCCACAGTTGCTACGGCCACAATTGCTGTTGATCAATCCATTCCAAAACCTAGAGCAGAATGGACAATGCAAGACACAGAAGAAGTCCACAAGGATAAGAAGGCTATGAACATTTTGTTTAATGGTCTTGACAAGGATATGTTTGATAATGTGATAAATTGCTCAACTGCCAAAGAGGTTTGGGACACAGTTCAGCTGCTGTGTGAAGGTACAGAACAAGTAAAAGAGAACAAGATGCAGCTTCTCATTCAACAGTATGAGTATTTTCATTTTGAAGAAAATGAATCTTTAAATGACACATTTAACAGATTCCAAAAGCTGTTGAATGGATTGAAGCTGTATGGTAGAGTGTACCAGGTGAAGGATTCAAATCTTAAATTCTTAAGATCCTTGCCAAAGGAATGGAAACCCATGACTGTCTCCTTAAGAAACTCTCAGGATTATAAGGACTTCACTCTTGAAAGATTATATGGAATCTTGAAGACTTATGAACTAGAGTTGGAACAGGATGAGGTATTGGAGAAGGGGAGAAAGAAAGGAAGTTCAGTTGCATTGGTAGCTGAAAATGAGAGGGAATGCAGACAAGAAACTGTGAGATCTACATCAAACTCCAAAGATGGTACAAGATATCAGGAATCAAGCAAAGGAAAAGAGCAAGTTGCTGAGAATGAAGACAACTCCAGTCAAGATGACTCTGATAGTGTTGATGAGCATCTTGCATTTCTGTCCAGGAGATTTGCAAAGATGAAGTTTAAGAAAAACACTAGAGCCACTAAACCTCATAAGAACATGGTGGACAAATCAAAGTTCAAGTGTTTCAATTGTGGTATAAGTGGACACTTTGCAAGTGAGTGCAGAAAGCCAACTTCTGAAAAGAAGAAATTTGACCAAGTAGATTACAAGAAGAAATATTTTGATCTGCTCAAGCAAAAGGAAAGGGCTTTCATTACTCAAGAAAAAGATTGGGCAGCTGATGGAGAGGAAGAGAATGAAGATGTGGAGTATGTCAACTTAGCTCTCATGGCTGATTCTGATGAAAATGAAGTTAGTTCATCAAGCAATCAGGTAACAACTCAGGTAATCACTACTGATGTAACACAACTTACTAAAGAAGAGTGCAATGATGCTTTTAATGACATGTCTACTGAATTGTATCATTTGCGTGTGTCTCTTAAATCTCTTGCTAAAGAAAATAGTAGGATTAAAGAGAACAATATGTTTTTAAGTAATAGAAATGCTATGTTAGAAGATAAGTTGATTGACCTAGAGAAAACCAAGCTGCATTGTATATCTGTTGAGAATGAACTAGCTGAATCTATTAAGAAAGTAGAAATACTTTCTAATCAATTAAAGAGAGAGCAAGAGGTGATTAAAGCCTGGAAAACATCTAGGGATGTTAGTGCTCAAATTGCCAAGGTCCAAGGAATTGAATCATTCTGTGAAACTGCCTGGGATAAAAACAAAAAGAAACTGGAATTAATTGATGGGCTGTCAACGGATGTGGAATCAACGGATGATGAAGGTTATCCGTTGAAGGAAGAAAATGAGCATCCGTTGAAGGTTCCTCAATTAAAACAGGCAGATGTTTCTATTAGTGAAAATCTAAAGAAACTCAACAAAAAGTTTGGTTCAACTTCTAAGAACTTTGTTAAAGAAGAAGCAAGCACATCCAAAGATGTCAGTAAGGTGAATATAGGGCACATGACCTTAGAACAGTTAAATAATAGGCTCAAGATGGTTGAGGATAAAAAGGAAACTAAAAGAAAATCTAACAGAAATGGGAAGGTAGGTGTTAACAAACATAACAATTACACACCTGATAGGTATGCTCCTAGAAAAAGCTGTGTGCATTGTAGTAGTGTTAATCATCTATCTGCTAATTGCAAATCTATTAAGAAAACCCCCATAACTGTACCCTCTTCCATGCCTAACATGTCTGCATCATCTCTACATGCTATGCCTACTATGTCTCAACAGAATCCTTATGCACATTTTGCAAACATGCCATATTTTAACAATCCTTATCTTGCTGCATTTAATATGCCTCAAATGCCATACAATATGCCTATGTGGAATAACATGTATGCACAATCCATGCCTTATCATATTCCAAATGTGCTAAATGATTCTGTGACTAACCCTACACCTCAACCAACTACATCCAAGACCAAGGTTGACTCAAAGTTACCTAAGTCTAGAGATGCAGGAGGAATGAAGTCTAGGAGAAAGGCTAACAAGAATGGACCCAAGGAAACTTGGGTACCAAAATCAAATTGATTGATTTTATGGTGTGCAGGGAAATAGAAGAAATCTATGGTACTTGGACAGTGGCTGTTCAAGACACATGACAGGAGATTTCTCCCTGCTCACAGAGTTTAAGGAAAGAGCTGGCCCTAGCATAACCTTTGGAGATGACAACAAAGGGTTTACTATGGGATATGGCTTGATTTTAACAAGGAATGTCATCATTGATGAAGTTGCATTAGTTGATGGTCTCAAACATAACTTACTGAGCATCAGTCAACTATGTGATAAAGGGAATACAGTTTCCTTCAATTCTGAAGCCTGTGTTGTCACTAGTAAGAAAGACAACAAAGTGGTTCTAACTGGAGTTAGAAAAGGAAATGTGTACTTAGCTGACTTCAACTCTGCAAATGCAGAATCTATTACTTGTCTCTTCAGCAAAGCAAGTTCAGTTGAGAGTTGGCTATGGCACAAGAAGCTATCCCAATTGAATTTCAAGACAATGAATGATCTAGTCAAAAAGGACCTAGTAAGAGGAATTCCTCTTGTTGAATTCTCAAGGGATGGTTTGTGTGATGCTTGTCAGAAAGGCAAACAAAGGAAAGCATCATTCAAAAAGAAGCTTGAAACAACAATTGATGAACCATTACAGCTGCTACATATGGATTTGTTTGGACCAGTCAATGTATTGTCAATTGCAAGAAAAAGATATTGCTTAGTGATTGTAGATGATTTCTCAAAGTTTTCATGGGTCTATTTTCTTGGATCAAAGAATGAAGCAAGTGAAATCATTATCAATCACATCAGGCAAGTCAATAATCATCCTGACCTGAAGGTTAAGAATATCAGGAGTGACAATGGAACTGAGTTCAAGAATTTATCAATGAGGGTGTTCTGTGAAGAAAATGGAATCATGCATGAGTTCTCAGCTCCAAGAACACCTCAGCAAAATGGGGTAGTTGAAAGAAAGAACAGATCTTTAATTGAGGCTGCCAGAACAATGCTTGAAGAATCAAAGTTGCCAACATATTTCTGGGCTGAAGCTGTTAATTGTGCCTGTTTCACTCAAAATATCTCTTTGATCAATCAAGCTAAAGGCATGACTCCTTATCAGTTGTTCAAGAGAAGAAAACCAACTCTAAACTTTCTTCATGTCTTTGGATGTAAATGCTTTATACTAAGGAATCAATCTGACCATAAAGGGAAGTTTGATGCAAAGGCTGATGAAGGGATATTTGTTGGTTATTCAGCTGGAAAATCTTATAGGGTCTACAATCTAAGAACCAACATTGTTATGGAATCTGTGCATGTTGTGTTTGATGATAAAAAGATTGATGGACTAACAGATGAGGGACAATATGAGAGACTCAAATTTGACAACATTGAGATATATTGTGATGATAGTGAAGAGGAGACTGATGGAGATAACACTTCAAAAGGGATTCAAAACATGCCCTTAGATAATGCACAAAATACTGCATCCGTTGAAAGTCAGAATTCTGCATCCGTTGATAGAGGCAATGTAACACCCCCAGATCCGGGGTCGGGGATCCGGGTCGTCACGGTCTTTCTTTCCACAATATCACTTCACTTAATTAATAATAACAACCTTATGCTGTGACCCCACACTAACACACACCACAACCCGTTATAGTCTCAGAGATGAAATTTAAATAAGTACAAGTCTTTGAATCCACAATTTAAAAGTTATTACAACCCAAAATGATTGCTTGATAATTTACAGTTAATTGCCATTATTTGCCACAAGTTATAATTATACATAATTGATTCTCAAAAGTAGATGGTCTGATCTACAATAGATCTACCTCTGCAGCTATAGCAGCTACAACATCAACGGGAAGACGCAGGACGCTTCCCACGCGCTTGCGCTGGGTCTGCTGGAGTCTGGCCATCTTTCCTAACTGTTGTTGTGTGATGAAGAAATAAAGCAAGAGTGAGCCTTACAGCTCGCAAGATAATACATAGTGATAACAATAATATAAGTATCTAAATGGATACTTACTAGAATCTTTTATCGTGTGTAAGATAATTACTAGTATATACTTACTAGTATATGAGCTTTCTCATAGTACTCATGAAAGTCTTGGTCAAAAGAAATGAACCAAGTTTGATATCTTAATGCGATGGAGTCGCAAAATATTCAGTATATATACATATATACTTGTCAAAATATTGGAAGTCCTCTTCCATGCATAATATACACAAAATCCCAGTGTATAACTGTATAAAAAAAATATCGTTGCAAGGTGATCTCATATATCTAACCTTGTCTCAACGTTTTTCTGAAAATCTTTGTCATACATAAGACAATTATTAATTAGATATAAGTTTAAAAGATGAAGTTACCAAATACTTCACTACACTTATATCATTCCCATATACTACTTGAACTACCACCGTTCAAGTTATAATCAATTTCAAAAGTTCATCCCACTGATGAGACCACAAGATAAGACTTGAATAGATTCAATCTTTGAAATATTATTGAATGAAAAAGTTATGAGATACTTTATTTAGTCCCGATATATATATATCCACATATATATATCCCCTTAAACATTTCCTGGAACCTCTGTTATGCAAAGTATGAACAGAGTTTGAAACATCCAATGAATTTTGGAAAGGAAAAGAATTTTGGCATAAACCCGATATCTTGCTGATGAGGCAAAGATACCAATAAGTAACCTTTTCTACTAGTAGATGGACGAATTCCCCACTGGTCATCACCCTGGTCATAATTAAGACCTATGCTGGACTGCCACTCAGCCACTTATGCATTTGATGGACTCCCACTGAGCCACTTACACAATAATAGACCGTACCCCGGCCTGTCGCTTATGCCGACTCAATGAGAGGGGCTTACTTCCCGAACGTTGGGCAAGTAATCAATTCATTTACCAAATCTGCAACCTTGTTGCGAATATAAAATACACCACAGAGCCGGATTCCCCAGGTTTTGAGCGAGTATTTAAATCCCCTTAAAAGGAAGATCTTAAATATAAAAATGAGTTTTTGGGATCCGCTCTGACTTTTAAAAATCATTTTGAAGACTAGAAAACACTTTAAAGAGTGTTTGGAGTAAGGCTGATTTAATGAAGTAAATCAGTCCCCAGAATATTAGAAAATATCTGAATATTATTAATTAAATAATACTCCCATAAAGAATAATCTTTATAAAAATAATTGAAGTAGAAGTATTGAAATTTATACTTGAAACGAGTATTAAATAACCAAAGATATACTTATATAAAAGTATTATCTTTATTTGAATAATCGAAAATAAGTTTGATTATTTACACCTTATTCTTTAATAAAATAAAGAATATATTTCAGCAAATAATCGGAGTCATAGATCCTCAAATGAATATTCAAATAATATTCAATAAATAAAATAAGGTGAGTCATAATACCTCGAATGAATATTATAAATAATATTCATTAAATAAAATAAAGGAGTCATACATCCTCAAATGAATATTCAAATAATATTCATTAAATAAAATAAAGGAGTCATACATCCTCAAATGAATATTCAAATAATATTCATTAAATAAAATAAAGGAGTCATACATCCTCAAATGAATATTCAAATAATATTCATAAATAATATAAAAGAGTCATAAGCCTTCGAATGAATATTCAAATAATATTCAATAATAATATATAGTTTAAAGTTATCGAATAAACCTTATTCGATTAATAGTTTGGAAAACTATAACCATATATATATATATAAATATATATATATATATATATATCCATATCCATATAAAATCTACTCGGGATCCTCGACTCCCGGTTTTAGAAAATATTTTCACCTTTGAGTCCCTATACTAAGGGTATATGCAAGATACCGCTATCCTCTAGCATAGGTATTATCAAATGAACCAACAGATATATATTCCAAGAATATAAAACAGGCATGCATATATACCATATCACATGCTACAATATATCGCAACATTTGCTAAATAACCATCATGCAATATCACAAGATAATGCATATACATACATTTACATCACAACAACAGTGTATCGGATAGAATACTTGCCTGAGCGACTTGGGGTGATAAAAGGCTCGGGACGAGTCTGGTAACCTATAAACAACAAGTAAGTTGGAATTAAACCAAAATCACTTGTAAATCTATACTTTAACTAACTTAGACTCTAACGCTTGATTTTGCGCTCACTGATTTGCTTAAGTCACTCGGGTACCCTCGGCTCCTTCATTTTTAATAATTTAACCTTTACGAGTTTTAAAGCGATTCCTTCGCGAGTGACTTACCAACTGCCTAAAACACTTACCATAAATGTTTCATGCATTAATTAACCCTTTTTGGTCTTTAACCTACATTTCAAAGTAAGGCGAGGGAAAAAGTTTCGTTCGTGAAACGCCGTTACTTGAAACGGTCGTTTCTCCTAAACCGTAAATCGGAATCGAACGAACTACATATCAAAACGAAGCTCGTAACATGAGCTATCTAAACATGGCAGTGGTCACAATCTATCAGGGGGTTCTCGGGTCCTAATGCTATGCACAAAAACAGTCCAAAGAAAATCGGACGTTACGACGGCTATGTTTACGCGATTTCCCATTTTTTAAACCATTCAAACCCATTCCAAATCAACCCCAAATCCAACCTCAAATCCATCATACAACAATCATCCATCCTTATCACATCATAACAACCCCAACCAATTCAATTTAATCATTCATACTTATGCCTAAACTTAACTTTAATCATACTTAAGTTCTTTTATTCAAAACCACAACATTTACCATTTATACTTATTCCTCACATGAACTAAAAGCTTTACTTAGGTTCTTTAACTAATTACCAAGATTTACAACTCCAACAATACAACAAAACCAACTAATCTCTACAACTCAACCAAACTTCAACCATTCAAGCATCATGCTTCACATATGCTAAATCAAACACATTCAATCCTAATTACTCAAAACTAAAGCTAGGGTTTGTAGTTTATACCTTCCTTGGAGAGTGGAGAATCAAGAGGATGGCTTGGAATCACCTTTAAAGTCTTTATCCAAGCTTAATCTAAACAAAACTTCAAGAACACAAATTTTAGTTCTTGAAAACACTATTCACCATCTTCTTTGATGATTTATAGAAAAAGATTGGCTTGGAATTAGAAGCTTAAACTTATAGGAAGTATGTAACTTAACTAGGAGAAGCTAGGATAATTACCTTGGAAAATAACAAGTGGAGGAGCTTGGACTTTCAAAAATTAAGAAACCCACCCGAGAGCTTCATGAAGAATGGAGAATTTTGTGTTTTGTTTGATGAAAATGAAATGATTTGCTTGGTTGGTTGATTTGGTTTTGTTTTTGCTTTAGTGAATTACCTTCTTGCCCTTGGATTTGTGTGGTTACAAAGCCACCACACCTCCTCCTTCCCATGTCATGCTTATCTCATCCACATGATGTCATCCTTCCTTCCTTGTCTTCTTTCTATTGGTTGGATGACATCATTCCCATTAATCCCTTTGATTAACTTCCTAATCGTTTGCCTAATGACCGCTGATCTGCTATACGGTTCGCTTAACTTTCGTTCTCGTTTTATCGTTTGAAGGATCATACCCGGGATCTTATTACTTAGGTTCCCTTAACCTTTCTCAATATATTATATTCCTTCTATGATCCTCTTTTATAATCCTTTAATTTAAATCCTTTTTATCCTGTTACCTTATACTCAATTCTCTCCGTATATTGTGGATTTCCGGGAAAAACCAAAGTGTTCGGAATTGGATTCTGACGATCTTTACATACACTTATATACTTCATAGAGTACTAATAATATCCCATAAGATCAATAACAGAACCCCTACATAGCGTGGCATGAAAAGTTTTCTCGTTCAGCAAAAACACTATTCATAAGGGTTTCAAAAATTTCCAAAATTGGGGTTATTACAGTCTCCCCTCCTTAAAAGGATTCCGTCCCGGAATCAGATAGAAAATGAATAGGGATACCTTCCTAGCATTGCACCTTCTAACTCTTAAGTAAATTTTCCCACATTGTGGTCCTACCACCAAACTCTGCCTAGTTTAATAATCCTTCTCCTAAGCACTTGTTCTTTTTCACTCTATAACCCTTCCTGGTTGCTCCATACAGGTTACGTCGGGTTGCATATCTATGCGCTCATATGCCTCTATTTATCTGGCATCTAAATTACACTTCCTTAACATTGATACGTGAAACACGTTACGACCTGCTACATGTTCGGGGTTAGGGCTAGCTTCTATGCTATCCTCCCAATACGTCTTAATATATCCAAGGGTCCAGCAATTCGTGGACTTAGCTTTCATTTCTTTCCGAACCTCATCAATCCTCTCCAAGGGATACCTATAACATTACTAGGTCCCCTATTTCATACTCTTTATCCTTTCGTGTCAAATCAACATACTTATCATGTCCATCTTGGGCTACTACCAGCCGTCCTCTGATTAGATCTATCATATCCTTGGTCTTTTGGACTACTGCGGGTCCGAGCATCTTGCGCTCTACAACTTCATCCTAACATAAGGGAGATCGACATTGTCTTCCCTCAAGGATCTCATAAGGCGACATCTCGATAATGACATATGATCTATTGTCGTAAGATAACTCAATCCGAATTAAGTGATCATTCCAAATTCTTTCAAGTCTATTGCACAGACTCTCATCATAGCTTCCAATCATTAGAGCTCTTGCTCCTCAATACCCATTCTTTTCCAGTTCGTAATCGCTATCACCTTCTGTTCCTAATATTATACTGGTCATACTTTTGCTCGCTAGCGTTCTATAACCCTTTTAATAACCACGTCAACCTTAGTATCACGAATGTGTTCCCATTCCGCATACTACCACCACTTTATTACTCCTTTTTTCAGTTGTTTCTATTTTCCAAAATTTGATCAATCAAATAGAAGTAAAGGAATTTGTTGAGAGATCACTATGATCATGAACACTTGTTATATCGCATAGTTAGTACAGAAGGTGGCCAGCCTTTAGTACTTGACAAGCAATTAAACAACATGTGGTATCCTACTAGGCTTCTATCACAAAGATAGATAGTCATTCGGCAATACCTCCCCTTCCTGGAAGGGTTGTTCTTCTCAGCTTACATGAAATGAAAAGAAGAGAAAAGAACGAACTGAAGAGAATTGTATATATGAAAAAAAATATACTGCCACAAAATATCTGGCTTGGAATCTACCTCTGAACTATAGAGGTTTGTCATAGGAGAACAAAACATATATGTATTTATATCAACATCAAGTATTATAGCATCGTATTTCACGTGCCTAAATATTTTCGCTATCCCGTCCATCATTCTATGGACCCATGCCCCTCCTCGAGCTTATACACAATTACCTTTGAAACTCCCTCGACATCGAAAATCGAACCTGGGATCTCATTCTAGACATCATCGTTACTTGAATTTTATGCTTACACTGCAACCTTCCTCGTATAATAATACGACTCTCTATTGATAAGGAAGAATAATAATTCACTAGGTAGATACTCTACTTAATTAGTCTATCAATGATAACTTATACACTACCACGACCCGATTAGTGGTACTCAATCTCAACACCCGTTCCAATACAACTCTCACGGTTGTAATCAGCTCATTACTCGCAGAATCATTGCTGCCTTACTATGGTCCACCACTGACCTACTGTAGTCATTCATTTTCCATGAAGTCTTAATAGCTAACCATACGGAGTCTATCCATGTCGTATCAAATCATTCTAAGGAGGTAACATAATCACCATTCATGATTCATGGAGTACACTCCTGATTCTGACATACATACATGACATGAAGCAGATAAAATTGCAGAAGAGTTTCGCTCAAAGCAACGATAGCAGGTTAATACCATTCTAAATCATATGCCTTAAATAGAAGACTTACTCAAAGGTTCGTCTAGTCCTTTTTGAAACATGGTCCTGGCTTATCTCAAGATAGGACCTTCTAAGATAGATAGCCCGTTCATGGCGATTACACAATTTAAACCTTTACCAACTACTATTACGGTTGGGTATTGCACAGTCATCAGAAGGAATGTCAATCATCCAAACCATAATTCAACCTTCACATTTTTAACCATCATCACTGTTTTCTTTTGGCACACGCGCCTATAATTATCCACTTACCTTTAGAGTGTCGGCCACCTCTTTGGCCTTTCCTGATAGTAAAATTTCCTTACAGTCAATGTCATTTTAACCACCTCCAAATAAATTTTCTACCTTATTTCCGATCACTGCTTGAGTGAAGATGTTTCCCTTAAAATCTGATGAGAAAAAAAAAATATCACCATTTTTCCATAAGTTATTGCCTCAGTCTTTAGAGGTTAATCACTGTCACGACTGACTCTCAATCATACTTAGAACATCTTTTATCTTAAGTCCTAATTGCCCTGAACAATTTCGACCATTACTGGTTCGATCCATACTTTCTCGTGGTTTAACACGTGCCCCATTTGGCATCATTATAATTACGTCATTTTTTTCTTTATCAACATTTCTATTCTTGAGAATTTTGAATATTACCTTTCTCCTTGTAAAACCTCTAAGGTTATTCTTAAATTCTTCATTCGGTACTCCCTAGGTACAGGGTATATCAAAATACCATTTACTAATACTAGAACCATAGTCTATATACTTCTGAAAAAAAATTTCTCCATTGATCCTTAAAGGTTGTTAATACCTTAATCCTTCCCAATTCATACTGTCAAACTCATACTATCCCTACTAAGGGTGAAATGCCAACCTTTATGCATTCCCCTTAGGATTCATTTTAAGTTACCGATGTTCTATCCTTAATTCCACCTTTAAAAGGTACCTGCATCCTTCCATGGATAAATCAAGTCATATATCCTTGATAGATTATCTTATTCAACATTCCCCATCTCGATAGTCTATACCTCACTTCATAATAGCATCCTTATTCAAATTGAGGTCAATCCATATGGCCTCCAAAAGATAACAACGGTTATCCGCTTGTCTTGCCTAATTTGGTAACGATAACAAGGATGTTCTGGAAGATATTGGTCGTGTTCAACGTGAACTTCTTCTTAATAATTCCTTATTTACTTTTGTTGTTTATCTCAACAGTCATCTCAATGTTGGGATATCTTTCATACCTGGCGTCTCCCTTTCTGGGTATCAAGCCACCGGTCTTACATTTCCTTCTTGAAGGTCACTTCCTTCATCCAATTTTCTTAATTTCTTACTTTCTTATCCCCTTAGTCTATCCGCGTCTCATTATTTATCCTTCGAATTATCTCAAGGTTTCCTCGAATCCTCCCAACTTACAGGGGATAAACTATATGCATCTCTTATGCCTTCAACCGTCAACTTTAACTCATGGTGAATCACCCTCATCCTGACGATCATATACTTTTCTATTTCTATTAATAGGAGTCTTTAGGGTTTCCTCATACCCAACTCCCTTATCATTCCTCAAACTCTGTTGCCTTTTTATTCCTTTCCACTTCAATTCCTTTTTATTTTCCTTTCTCTTATCATTATTTCATGAACCAACACAACATAAGCATTGATTTCAAATATCCCGTCATTCTGGATTCGCGTCTTCAGAACGAATCTTAACAACTTTTACAGCTTAGATTCATAATTCATCATACTCGTCTGCCTTTGTTCTGGTTCTAAAGCTTTTACACTATTCCATAACCTTGGGAATTACGATCCCGAAAACAATTGGCTGAACTTTAATCAGTTTATTATAATCTCTTGCTCCGTGCCTTCCTTGGCCTTTCACCAGCGGGTGGTCTCTCTCTTAGGAGGGTAAGTGACAAAACAGTCTTTTGTGGTTCGTCAATCATTTAGAATCTCAAATGATTCATCTATTTCCTTTAGCCAGGCTCTTGCCTCGACTGGGTCAGCTTGTTCCTTGGAACTCTGAGAGCTTAGCGACTTAAAGGTCATGAAAGAATTTCCCACCGCACTGTCTCCTCAGAGTGGTGGTTGGGGATAATAGTCTAAGTTCTGTCTAGACAGGTCTATGAATTGCCGTATAGGAGTACCGTCTCGGGTCTCCTTTCCTTACTCGACTTTCTGTTTCCTTATTATGAAATGTTTCATCCTACTCCCCATAATCGGGGTCATCTTTTAATTTAAAATCCTCATTTTCCACTCCATTATGTCATGGGTTCCTTCTATCTTGATGGCGACCTCCCTGACTATCGCGTTCAGGGTTTGCTCTAAATCTTATTCCTCAACTATGGCTCTCATCTAAGTTCTCATCCTTACACTCTTGAACTTTCGGAACCCAAATTCTATAGGAATACCTCATTATTCCCTTATCATCTTTCTCGATATTAATCTTTTATCTAATTGTTGGCTCTCTACCTTCATTCATAACTTTTTCTGGCACAATATGTTCTTTTCCAATACTTCGGGCTGTATTGCTATCTCAAACAGCTTTTCGGTACCGGCTCCGGTTACCTTCACTACTATTTCCATTTTCTCAAAATCTCTTATAAACTCTCCAAAAGACATTATCATCTTGAGTCTCTCCTTTTTACTAAGGGCATCAGCCACCATATTGGCTTTCCCCGAATGATAAAGAATCTCCCAATCATAATTCTTGATTAGCTCTAACCACCTCCTCTGGCGTATGTTGAGCTCTTTCTACGTAAAAAGGTACTAGAGCTCCTATGGTTTGTGTAAATCTTGCACTTCTCTCCATACAAGTAGTGCCTCCAATCTTTAGGGAAAAACTATTGCCACGAGCCCAAGCTCATGGGTGGGGATATCGAATTTTATATTCCCTTAATTATCTTGACGCGTACGCGATTACCTTGTTGTGCTGTATAAGAAGCACCCTAATTCCTTATGCGAAGCGTCACTACATTTCACAAAATCTCATTTTCCATCCGACAACGCCAACATAGGGAACGTCACCAACCTTTGCTTCGGTCCTTAAAAGTTGTTCTCGCATTTCTCTGTCCATTCGAACTTCTCAATCTTACGAGTAAGCCGCGTTAAAGGGGCTACTATCTTTACAAACTTGAACGAACCTCCGGTAGTGACCAGCCAATCCTACCTCTGGTAGTCGACCTAACCATGGTCATCAATTCATCAGTGGTCCTTTATCCAATCTTGTCAGGATCCTCCATGGAATCCTCCTCAATAACTATCCCTTCTAGGACAACATCATCAATCGCTACATCCTCACTATCAACATCATCCGGTCCTGCATTAGGACACTCTATCGGATCCGCAATCCGATCTTCAATTAGTAATAAAATATCATCGCGATGTTGCTCCTCAACCTCAGGGTTCGGAGTCCCGCTACCATATACGATAACGAACTACGCTCCTATCATGATATTTATAAGGGTTCCCATAAGGGTTTTAACTGTCAGTGCTACGTTAGGTAGCCCGACTATGAACTTGGCAAGAGTTCTTATTATCTTAGTTAACTTATTATCTTAACGTCCCATCATCTCTGAGGTTTATAACGCTTAGCTCTGATACCATTTCTGTAACACCCCCAGATCCGGGGTCGGGGATCCGGGTCGTCACGGTCTTTCTTTCCACAATATCACTTCACTTAATTAATAATAACAACCTTATGCTGTGACCCCACACTAACACACACCACAACCCGTTATAGTCTCAGAGATGAAATTTAAATAAGTACAAGTCTTTGAATCCACAATTTAAAAGTTATTACAACCCAAAATGATTGCTTGATAATTTACAGTTAATTGCCATTATTTGCCACAAGTTATAATTATACATAATTGATTCTCAAAAGTAGATGGTCTGATCTACAATAGATCTACCTCTGCAGCTATAGCAGCTACAACATCAACGGGAAGACGCAGGACGCTTCCCACGCGCTTGCGCTGGGTCTGCTGGAGTCTGGCCATCTTTCCTAACTGTTGTTGTGTGATGAAGAAATAAAGCAAGAGTGAGCCTTACAGCTCGCAAGATAATACATAGTGATAACAATAATATAAGTATCTAAATGGATACTTACTAGAATCTTTTATCGTGTGTAAGATAATTACTAGTATATACTTACTAGTATATGAGCTTTCTCATAGTACTCATGAAAGTCTTGGTCAAAAGAAATGAACCAAGTTTGATATCTTAATGCGATGGAGTCGCAAAATATTCAGTATATATACATATATACTTGTCAAAATATTGGAAGTCCTCTTCCATGCATAATATACACAAAATCCCAGTGTATAACTGTATAAAAAAAATATCGTTGCAAGGTGATCTCATATATCTAACCTTGTCTCAACGTTTTTCTGAAAATCTTTGTCATACATAAGACAATTATTAATTAGATATAAGTTTAAAAGATGAAGTTACCAAATACTTCACTACACTTATATCATTCCCATATACTACTTGAACTACCACCGTTCAAGTTATAATCAATTTCAAAAGTTCATCCCACTGATGAGACCACAAGATAAGACTTGAATAGATTCAATCTTTGAAATATTATTGAATGAAAAAGTTATGAGATACTTTATTTAGTCCCGATATATATATATATCCACATATATATATCCCCTTAAACATTTCCTGGAACCTCTGTTATGCAAAGTATGAACAGAGTTTGAAACATCCAATGAATTTTGGAAAGGAAAAGAATTTTGGCATAAACCCGATATCTTGCTGATCAGGCAAAGATACCAATAAGTAACCTTTTCTACTAGTAGATGGACGAATTCCCCACTGGTCATCACCCTGGTCATAATTAAGACCTATGCTGGACTGCCACTCAGCCACTTATGCATTTGATGGACTCCCACTGAGCCACTTACACAATAATAGACCGTACCCCGGCCTGTCGCTTATGCCGACTCAATGAGAGGGGCTTACTTCCCGAACGTTGGGCAAGTAATCAATTCATTTACCAAATCTGCAACCTTGTTGCGAATATAAAATACACCACAGAGCCGGATTCCCCAGGTTTTGAGCGAGTATTTAAATCCCCTTAAAAGGAAGATCTTAAATATAAAAATGAGTTTTTGGGATCCGCTCTGACTTTTAAAAATCATTTTGAAGACTAGAAAACACTTTAAAGAGTGTTTGGAGTAAGGCTGATTTAATGAAGTAAATCAGTCCCCAGAATATTAGAAAATATCTGAATATTATTAATTAAATAATACTCCCATAAAGAATAATCTTTATAAAAATAATTGAAGTAGAAGTATTGAAATTTATACTTGAAACGAGTATTAAATAACCAAAGATATACTTATATAAAAGTATTATCTTTATTTGAATAATCGAAAATAAGTTTGATTATTTACACCTTATTCTTTAATAAAATAAAGAATATATTTCAGCAAATAATCGGAGTCATAGATCCTCAAATGAATATTCAAATAATATTCAATAAATAAAATAAGCTGAGTCATAATACCTCGAATGAATATTATAAATAATATTCATTAAATAAAATAAAGGAGTCATACATCCTCAAATGAATATTCAAATAATATTCATTAAATAAAATAAAGGAGTCATACATCCTCAAATGAATATTCAAATAATATTCATTAAATAAAATAAAGGAGTCATACATCCTCAAATGAATATTCAAATGAATATTCATAAATAATATAAAAGAGTCATAAGCCTTCGAATGAATATTCAAATAATATTCAATAATAATATATAGTTTAAAGTTATCGAATAAACCTTATTCGATTAATAGTTTGGAAAACTATAACCATATATATATATATAAATATATATATATATATATATATATATCCATATCCATATAAAATCTACTCGGGATCCTCGACTCCCGGTTTTAGAAAATATTTTCACCTTTGAGTCCCTATACTAAGGGTATATGCAAGATACCGCTATCCTCTAGCATAGGTATTATCAAATGAACCAACAGATATATATTCCAAGAATATAAAACAGGCATGCATATATACCATATCACATGCTACAATATATCGCAACATTTGCTAAATAACCATCATGCAATATCATAAGATAATGCATATACATACATTTACATCACAACAACAGTGTATCGGATAGAATACTTGCCTGAGCGACTTGGGGTGATAAAAGGCTCGGGACGAGTCTGGTAACCTATAAACAACAAGTAAGTTGGAATTAAACCAAAATCACTTGTAAATCTATACTTTAACTAACTTAGACTCTAACGCTTGATTTTGCGCTCACTGATTTGCTTAAGTCACTCGGGTACCCTCGGCTCCTTCATTTTTAATAATTTAACCTTTACGAGTTTTAAAGCGATTCCTTCGCGAGTGACTTACCAACTGCCTAAAACACTTACCATAAATGTTTCATGCATTAATTAACCCTTTTTGGTCTTTAACCTACATTTCAAAGTAAGGCGAGGGAAAAAGTTTCGTTCGTGAAACGCCGTTACTTGAAACGGTCGTTTCTCCTAAACCGTAAATCGGAATCGAACGAACTACATATCAAAACGAAGCTCGTAACATGAGCTATCTAAACATGGCAGTGGTCACAATCTAGCAGGGGGTTCTCGGGTCCTAATGCTATGCACAAAAACAGTCCAAAGAAAATCGGACGTTACGACGGCTATGTTTACGCGATTTCCCATTTTTTAAACCATTCAAACCCATTCCAAATCAACCCCAAATCCAACCTCAAATCCATCATACAACAATCATCCATCCTTATCACATCATAACAACCCCAACCAATTCAATTTAATCATTCATACTTATGCCTAAACTTAACTTTAATCATACTTAAGTTCTTTTATTCAAAACCACAACATTTACCATTTATACTTATTCCTCACATGAACTAAAAGCTTTACTTAGGTTCTTTAACTAATTACCAAGATTTACAACTCCAACAATACAACAAAACCAACTAATCTCTACAACTCAACCAAACTTCAACCATTCAAGCATCATGCTTCACATATGCTAAATCAAACACATTCAATCCTAATTACTCAAAACTAAAGCTAGGGTTTGTAGTTTATACCTTCCTTGGAGAGTGGAGAATCAAGAGGATGGCTTGGAATCACCTTTAAAGTCTTTATCCAAGCTTAATCTAAACAAAACTTCAAGAACACAAATTTTAGTTCTTGAAAACACTATTCACCATCTTCTTTGATGATTTATAGAAAAAGATTGGCTTGGAATTAGAAGCTTAAACTTATAGGAAGTATGTAACTTAACTAGGAGAAGCTAGGATAATTACCTTGGAAAATAACAAGTAGAGGAGCTTGGACTTTCAAAAATTAAGAAACCCACCCGAGAGCTTCATGAAGAATGGAGAATTTTGTGTTTTGTTTGATGAAAATGAAATGATTTGCTTGGTTGGTTGATTTGGTTTTGTTTTTGCTTTAGTGAATTACCTTCTTGCCCTTGGATTTGTGTGGTTACAAAGCCACCACACCTCCTCCTTCCCATGTCATGCTTATCTCATCCACATGATGTCATCCTTCCTTCCTTGTCTTCTTTCTATTGGTTGGATGACATCATTCCCATTAATCCCTTTGATTAACTTCCTAATCGTTTGCCTAATGACCGCTGATCTGCTATACGGTTCGCTTAACTTTCGTTCTCGTTTTATCGTTTGAAGGATCATACCCGGGATCTTATTACTTAGGTTCCCTTAACCTTTCTCAATATATTATATTCCTTCTATGATCCTCTTTTATAATCCTTTAATTTAAATCCTTTTTATCCTGTTACCTTATACTCAATTCTCTCCGTATATTGTGGATTTCCGGGAAAAACCAAAGTGTTCGGAATTGGATTCTGACGATCTTTACATACACTTATATACTTCATAGAGTACTAATAATATCCCATAAGATCAATAACAGAACCCCTACATAGCGTGGCATGAAAAGTTTTCTCGTTCAGCAAAAACACTATTCATAAGGGTTTCAAAAATTTCCAAAATTGGGGTTATTACAGGCAATGCAGTATCCGTTGAAAGACATGGTGTATCATCCGTTGAAGTACTAAATGAAGCATCCGTTGATCATAGTTTATCAACGGATAATCGATTTACATCATCAGTTGATAGAACTCCAAGTTCCCTGCAAAGGACCAACAACTCAGGGGGAGTTTCAACTAGTCAACACTCTGTCTCACATCATGACAATACTGAGGCCACCTCATCTAGAGCACATCTTCCACTTCAAAGGAAATGGACCAAGAATCATCCCTTTGAACTGATCATTGGTGATGCATCATCTAAAGTGCAAACAAGAAGAGCTACTCAAGATGAATGTCTGTATAGTAGTTTTCTATCTCAGGAGGAACCTAAGAAAGTGGAAGAAGCCTTATTGGATCCAGATTGGATATTAGCTATGCAGGAAGAGCTAAACCAATTTGAGAGAAACCAAGTTTGGAAGCTGGTACCCAAACCAAAGAACAAGAGTCCTATTGACACAAAATGGGTATTCAGAAACAAGATGGATGAAAATGGCATTATCATAAGGAATAAAGCCAGATTGGTTGCTAAAGGCTATTCTCAGCAAGAGGGAATAGATTTTGATGAGACATATGCTCCTGTTGCAAGACTTGAAGCCATCAGAATTTTTCTAGCCTATGCAGCTCATGCCAATTTCAAAGTCTATCAAATGGATGTCAAGAGTGCATTTCTAAATGGGAAATTAGAGGAAGAAGTCTATGTAAGTCAACCTCCAGGATTTGAAGATCCAAATTTTCCAGACTATGTATATTATCTGTTGAAAGCACTCTATGGACTGAAGCAAGCACCTAGAGCCTGGTATGAAACCTTATCAAAATTTCTTTTGGAGAATCACTTCACTAGAGGTACTGTTGATAAAACTCTCTTCTTTAGGAATGTTAATGGCTCTAGTATACTTGTTCAAATTTATGTAGACGACATAATATTTGGTTCTAAAGATGATAAACTTTGTAAAAAGTTTGCTAAGCTAATGCAAAGTAATTATGAAATGAGCCTTATGGGAGAACTAACCTATTTTCTTGGTTTACAAATTAAACAAGTTAGTAATGGAATTTTCATTAGTCAAACTAAATATATTCATGATCTTTTAAAGAAGTTTGACTTAATGGAATGTTCATCTGCAAAAACTCCCATGGCCACTGCCACCAAACTTGAATTAAATAAGACTGAAAGGTCTGTGGACATTACAAGTTATAGAGGCATGGTTGGTTCACTTTTATATTTAACTGCTAGCAGACCAGATATAATGTTTGCTACATGTCTGTGTGCTAGATTTCAAGCTGATCCTAGGGAGTCTCACTTAATAGCTATCAAAAGGATTTTCAGATATCTCAAGGGTACACCAAATTTAGGTATTTGGTATCCTAGAGAATCTGGCTTTGATCTAACTGGTTATTCAGATGCAGACTATGCAGGTTGCAAAATAGACAGGAAAAGTACAACAGGCTCCTGCCAATTCCTGGGAAACAAGCTTGTATCATGGTTTAGCAAAAAGCAAAATTCAGTCTCTACTTCTACAGCTGAGGCTGAATACATTGCTGCTGGAAGTTGCTGCTCTCAAGTGTTATGGATGAGAAATCAACTCATTGACTATGGACTTCATGTTGATAGAATTCCTATCTTTTGTGACAACACAAGTGCCATAGCCATAACAGAGAATCCTGTACAGCACTCAAGAACCAAGCACATTGATATAAAGTACCACTTCATTAGGGAGCATGTCATGAATGGTACAGTGGAACTACATTTTGTTCCAAGTGAACAACAAATTGCAGACATATTTACCAAGCCACTTGATGAATCAACATTCACAAGATTAGTAAGTGAGCTAGGTATGCTTAATTACTCTTAAAATTCATGTCCTTATTGCAATTTGAATTGAAGCCTGAAATATATTAGTTGCTAGAACAAATTTGACTTTTAACAAAGTTTATACCATCAACGGATGTTTCCTATCCGTTGAAAGTCAAAATTGCTCTATCAACGGATATTCATTATCCGTTGAAAGACAAATACATTTCTGGAATTTTTATCCGTCAACGGATAAAACTGAAGTACCTTTCAACGGATGACAATTTGCCTTATCCGTTGAAATGTCACATCAGTCGATTCAGGTGTTTCACAGCCGTTGATTCTATTTTCTTAACCGTTGATACTCATACATACATCTGTATGTATTGGTTTTAAAGGTAGTTGTTAGAACACTTACAGTTTATTCTTAAACGGCTGAAATTCACTAACATATACTTATTGATTAATCTTTTACTAATTTCTTTTTTTTTTGAAAGCATATAAGCCCTTCTGATTTTTTCATTTTTACTTTACGCTTTCTTAAAATTTCAAGCATTTACCATTTTCTCTCTGCAAAACCTTCAAGTTATTCTCTGCAATTTCTACTCACAACAATGGCACCAGTCGTGAAAATTATGTCTCAATCTGGGTTCATCTATGAGAAGAACAATTTCATAGCTTTGGTAGAAAAGAATGAAGCCCATTCAGACTATCACAAAATGATGGACTTCATCAAAAACTGTAAACTTAGCTATGCAATGCTGGAAGCCCCAACGATTTACTGTGAAGTAGTTGAGGAGATTTGGACAACTGCTGAGTTCAACTCCAAAGATATGACTATCTCCTTCACTCTCAAAGGTAAAAATCACTGTATTAACTGTGATGATTTACAAGCATGTTTTAAATTACCTGAGAACAATGCCATGACACCACACACTGATAATGATGTATCCAGCATGTTAGATTCCATAGGTTATTCTCTTAACTCTGCTAGTTTAGGGAGTATTAGAAGAAAAGGCCTTAGGAAAGAATGGAGTTTTCTTGGGGATGCCTTTATAAAGGTTTTCTCTGGGAAAATTAGTAATTTTGATGCCATAACTTCATCTCTTGTTAATATGCTCTATATGCTTGTTTCTGATAGGTATTTTAACCTTAGCAACTATGTGATGCTAGAATTGGGTACTAGATTAGGTAACAAAGCTAATAGACCTAATAACATCTATTATGCTAGATTCTTTATGTTATTGGCTAACCATGTTGCTGAAGGTTTGGTCATAATCAATGAGAATAATAAACTCAAGTGCTGGGCACAAGAGAAAAGAGTTCTTGCAGATTTATTGAGAATGGATCTCAACAGCAGTGTGCCATTGGTATATTTACCAATCATGAATGCACCTCAGGTAGGTGAGGTAATTGCTTCTACAACTCCTACTTCTTCCAACCCCTCTATTTCTTTATCTTCTAGTGTGGCCATGAAATCTGTGACAATGCCCCAACAGATTTCTACCAAGGTCACCAAAACTAAACTTTCAAAATCAAAGACAAAGAAAACCACCTCTGTTGTTTCTCAAAAGACAACTGTTGTAACACCAACCATTAACCCTGAGGGGAGTGAACAGGGTGTGAGTGGTGAGGGGAGGTGTAATAACCCCAATTTTGGAAATTTTTGAAACCCTTATGAATAGTGTTTTTGCTGAACGAGAAAACTTTTCATGCCACGCTATGTAGGGGTTCTGTTATTGATCTTATGGGATATTATTAGTACTCTATGAAGTATATAAGTGTATGTAAAGATCGTCAGAATCCAATTCCGAACACTTTGGTTTTTCCCGGAAATCCACAATATACGGAGAGAATTGAGTATAAGGTAACAGGATAAAAAGGATTTAAATTAAAGGATTATAAAAGAGGATCATAGAAGGAATATAATATATTGAGAAAGGTTAAGGGAACCTAAGTAATAAGATCCCGGGTATGATCCTTCAAACGATAAAACGAGAATGAAAGTTAAGCGAACCGTATAGCAGATCAGCGGTCATTAGGCAAACGATTAGGAAGTTAATCAAAGGGATTAATGGGAATGATGTCATCCAACCAATAGAAAGAAGACAAGGAAGGAAGGATGACATCATGTGGATGAGATAAGCATGACATGGGAAGGAGGAGGTGTGGTGGCTTTGTAACCACACAAATCCAAGGGCAAGAAGGTAATTCACTAAAGCAAAAACAAAACCAAATCAACCAACCAAGCAAATCATTTCATTTTCATCAAACAAAACACAAAATTCTCCATTCTTCATGAAGCTCTCGGGTGGGTTTCTTAATTTTTGAAAGTCCAAGCTCCTCCACTTGTTATTTTCCAAGGTAATTATCCTAGCTTCTCCTAGTTAAGTTACATACTTCCTATAAGTTTAAGCTTCTAATTCCAAGCCAATCTTTTTCTATAAATCATCAAAGAAGATGGTGAATAGTGTTTTCAAGAACTAAAATTTGTGTTCTTGAAGTTTTGTTTAGATTAAGCTTGGATAAAGACTTTAAAGGTGATTCCAAGCCATCCTCTTGATTCTCCACTCTCCAAGGAAGGTATAAACTACAAACCCTAGCTTTAGTTTTGAGTAATTAGGATTGAATGTGTTTGATTTAGCATATGTGAAGCATGATGCTTGAATGGTTGAAGTTTGGTTGAGTTGTAGAGATTAGTTGGTTTTGTTGTATTGTTGGAGTTGTAAATCTTGGTAATTAGTTAAAGAACCTAAGTAAAGCTTTTAGTTCATGTGAGGAATAAGTATAAATGGTAAATGTTGTGGTTTTGAATAAAAGAACTTAAGTATGATTAAAGTTAAGTTTAGGCATAAGTATGAATGATTAAATTGAATTGGTTGGGGTTGTTATGATGTGATAAGGATGGATGATTGTTGTATGATGGATTTGAGGTTGGATTTGGGGTTGATTTGGAATGGGTTTGAATGGTTTAAAAAAATGGGAAATCGCGTAAACATAGCCGTCGTAACGTCCGATTTTCTTTGGACTGTTTTTGTGCATAGCATTAGGACCCAAGAACCCCCTGCTAGATTGTGACCACTGCCATGTTTAGATAGCTCATGTTACGAGCTTCGTTTTGATATGTAGTTCGTTCGATTCCGATTTACGGTTTAGGAGAAACGACCGTTTCAAGTAACGGCGTTTCACGAACGAAACTTTTTCCCTCGCCTTACTTTGAAATGTAGGTTAAAGACCAAAAAGGGTTAATTAATGCATGAAACATTTATGGTAAGTGTTTTAGGCAGTTGGTAAGTCACTCGCGAAGGAATCGCTTTAAAACTCGTAAAGGTTAAATTATTAAAAATGAAGGAGCCGAGGGTACCCGAGTGACTTAAGCAAATCAGTGAGCGCAAAATCAAGCGTTAGAGTCTAAGTTAGTTAAAGTATAGATTTACAAGTGATTTTGGTTTAATTCCAACTTACTTGTTGTTTATAGGTTACCAGACTCGTCCCGAGCCTTTTATCACCCCAAGTCGCTCAGGCAAGTTTTCTACCCGTTATACTGTTGTTGTGATGTAAATATATGTATATGCATTATCTTGTGATATTGCATGATTGTTATTAGCAAATTTTGCGATATATTGGAGCATGCTAATATGGTATATATGCATGTCTGTTTCGTAATCTGGTTATCTATCTGTTGATTTCAATGCTTATAGTTGCATAATACCTATGCTAGAAATAAGCAAGTAGTTGCGTATACCCTTAGTATAGGGGATAAAAGGTGAACATATTTCTAAACCGGGAGTCGATGTTCCCGAGTATATTATATATATATATTTATATATATATATATATATGGATATAGTTTTTAAAACTATGGATCGAATAAGGTTTATTCGATACCTTTATTCTATTATTTGAATATTATTTGAATATTCATTCGAGGGCTTATGACTCAGTTTATTTTATTATTTGAATATTATTTGAATATTCATTCGAGGGCTTATGACTCAGTTTATTTTATTATTTGAATATTATTTGAATATTCATTCGAGGGCTTATGACTCAGTTTATTTTATTATTTGAATATTATTTGAATATTCATTCGAGGGCTTATGACTCCTTTTATATTATTTATTGAATATTATTTGAATATTCATTCGGGGGTTTATGACTCAGTTTATATTATTTATTGAATATTATTTGAATATTCATTTGAGGATCTATGACTCCGATTATGTACTGAATTATATTCTTTATTCTATTAAAGAATAAGGTGTTAATAATCAAACTTATTTTCGATTATTCAAATAAAGATAATACTTTCATATAAGTATATCTTTGGTTATTTAATGTTTATTTCAAGTATAAGTTAATACTTCTACTTCAATTATTTTTATAAAGATTATTCTTTATGGGAATATTATTTAAAATAATAATATTCAGTCATTTTCTAAAATATTCTGGGGACTGATTTACTTCATTAAATCAGCCTTACTCCAAACACTCTTTAAAGTGTTTTCGAGTCTTCAAAATGATTTTTAAAAGTCAGAGCGGATCCCAAAAACTCATTTTTATATTTAAGATCTTCCTTTTAAGGGGATTTAAATACTCGCTCAAAACCTGGGGAATCCGGCTCTGTGGTGTATTTTATATTCGCAACAAGGTTGCAGATTTGGTAAATGAATTGATTACTTGCCCAACGTTCGGGAAGTAAGCCCCTCTCATTGAGTCGGCATAAGCGACAGGCCGAGGTACGGTCTATTATTGTGTAAGTGGCTCAGTGGGAGTCCATCAAATGCATAGGTGGCTGAGTGGCAGTCCAGCATAGGTCTTAATTATGACCAGGGTGATGACCAGTGGGGAATTCGTCCATCTACTAGTAGAAAAGGTTACTTATTGGTATCTTTGCCTGATCAGCAAGATATCGGGTTTATGCCAAAATTCTTTTCCTTTCCAAAATTCATTGGATGTTTCGAACTCTGTTCATACTTCACATAACAGAGGTTCCAGGAAATGTTTAAAGGGATATATATATGTGGTTATATATATATCGGGACTAAATAAAGTATCTCATAACTTTTTCATTCAATAATCTTTCAAAGATTGAATCTATTCAAGTCTTATCTTGTGGTCTCATCAGTGGGATGAACTTTTGAAATTGATTATAACTTGAACGGTGGTAGTTCAAGTAGTATTGGGAATGATATAAGTGTAGTGAAGTATTTGGTAACTTCATCTTTTAAACTTATATCTAATTAATAATTGTCTTATGAATGACAAAGATTTTCAGAAAAACGTTGAGACAAGGTTAGATATATGAGATCACCTTACAACGATATTTTTTTATATACAGTTATACACTGGGACTTTGTGTATATTATGCATGGAAGAGGACTTCCAATATTTTGAAAAGTATATATGTATATATACTGAATATTTGGCGACTTCATCGCATTAAGATATCAAACTTGGTTCATTTCTTTTGACCAAGACTTTCATGAGTATTATGAGTAGGCTCATATATTGTAAATCATTATACATATTATTTTGGTGGGCTTGCTGCTCACCCTTGCTTTATTTCTTCATCACACAACAACAGTTAAGAAAGATGGCCAGACTCCAGCAGACCCAGCGCAAGCGCGTGGGAAGCGTCCCGCGTCTTCCCGTTGATGTTGTAGCTGCTATAGCTGCAGAGGTAGATCTATTGTAGATCAGACCATCTACTTTTGAGAATCAATTATGTATAATTATAACTTGTGGCAGATAATGGCAATTAACTGTAAATTTATCAAGTAATCATTTTGGGTTGTAATAACTTTTAAATTGTGGATTCAAAGACTTGTACTTATTGAAATTTCATCTCTGAGACTATAACGGGTTGTGGTGTGTGTTAGTGTGGGGTCACAGCATAAGGTTATTTATTAATTAAGTGAAGTGATATTGTGGAAAGAAAGACCGTGACGACCCGGATCCCCGACCCCGGATCTGGGGGTGTTACAGAAATGGTATCAGAGCGAAGCGTTATAAACCTCAGAGATGATGGGACGTTAAGATAATAAGTTAACTAAGATAATAAGAACTCTTGCCAAGTTCATAGTCGGGCTACCTAACGTAGCACTGACAGTTAAAACCCTTATGGGAACCCTTATAAATATTGTGATAGGAGCGTAGTTCGTTATCGTATAATGGTAGCGGGACTCCGAACCCTGAGGTTGAGGAGCAACATCGCGATGATATTTTATTACTAATTGGAGATCGGATTGTGGATCCGATAGAGTGTCCTAACGCAGGACCGGATGATGTTGATATTGAGGATGTAACGGTTGAGGATGTTATCCTAGAAGGGATTGTTGCTGAGAAGGATACCATGGAGGATCCTGACAAGAATGAATAAAGGAGCACTGATGAATTGATGACCATGGTTAGGTCGACTACCAGAGGTAGGATTGGTCGGTCACTACCGGAGGTTCGTTCAAGTTGTAAAGATAGTAGCCCCTTTAACGCGGCTTACTCGTAAGACTGAGAAGTTCGAATGGAAAGAGAAATGCGAGAACAGCTTTCAAGAACTGAAGCAGAGGTTGGTGACAGCCCCTATGCTGGCGTTGCCGGATGGAAAAGGAGATTTTGTGAAGTGTAGTGACGCTTCGCACAAGGGCTTAGGGTGCGTGCTTATACAGCACGGTAAGGTAATCGCGTACACGTCCAGACAATTAAGGTAATATGAAGTTCGATATCCCCGCCCATGAGCTTAGGCTCGTGGCAATAGTTTTACCCTAAAGATTGGAGGCACTACTCGTATGGAGAGAAGTGCGAGAATTACCTAAGCCATAAGTGCTCTAGTACATTTTCGCGTAGAAAGAGCTCAACATATGCCAGAGGAGGCAGTTAGAGCTAATCAAGAATAATGATTGGGAGATTCTTTATCATTCGGGGAAAGCCAATATGGTGGCTGATGCCCTTAGTAAAAAGGAGAGACTCAAGATGATAATGTCTTTGGGAGAGTTGATAAGAGATTTTGAGAAAATGGAAATAGTAGTGAAGGTAACCGGAGCCGGTACCGAAAAGCTGTTTGAGATTGCAATAGAGACCGAATTATTGGAAAAGAGCATATTGTGCCAGAAAAAGGTGATGAATGAAGGCAGAGAGCCAACAAATAAATATGAGATTAATACTGAGAAAGATGATAAGGGAATAATGAGGTATTCCTACAGAAATTGGGTTCCAAAAGTTCAAGAGCTTAAGGATGAGAACTTAGATGAGAGCCATAGTTTGAGGAATAAGATTTAGGGCAAACCCTGAATGTGATAGTCAGGGAGGTTGCCATCAAGAAAGAAAGAACCCATAACATAATGAAGTGGAAAATGAGGATTTTAACGTATAAGATAACCCCAAGTATGGGGAGTAGGATGAAACATTTTATAATAAGGAAACAGAAAGTCGAGTAAGGAAAGGAGACCCGAGACGGTACTCCTATACGGCAATTCATGGACCTGTCTAGACAGAACTTAGACTATTATCCCCAACCACCACTCTGAGGAGACAGTGCGGTGGGAAATTCTTTCATGACCTTTAAGTCGCTAAGCTCTCAGAGTTCCAAGGAACAAGCTGACCCAGTCGAGGCAAGAGCCTGGCTAAAGGAAATAGATGAATCATTTGAGATTCTAAATGATTGACGAACCACAAAAGACTGTTTTGTCACTTACCCTCCCAAGAGAGAGACCACCCGCTGGTGAAAGGCCAAAGAAGGCACAGAGCAAGAGATTATAATAAACTGATTAAAGTTCAGCCAATTGTTTTCGGGATCGTAATTCCCAAGGTTATGGAATAGTGTAAAAGCTTTAGAGCCAGAACAAAGGCAGACGAGTATGATGAATTATGAATCTAAGCTGTAAAAGTTGTTAAGATTCGTTCTGAAGACGCGAATCCAGAATGACGGGATATTTGAAATCAATGCTTATGTTGTGTTGGTTCATGAAATAATGATAAGAGAAAGGAAAATAAAAAGGAATTGAAGTGGAAAGGAATAAAAAGGCAACAGAGTTTGAGGAATGATAAGGGAGTTGGGTATGAGGAAACCCTAAAGACTCCTAATAATAGAAATAGAAAAGTATATGATCGTCAGGATGAGGGTGATTCACCATGAGTTAAAGTTGACGGTTGAAGGCATAAGAGATGCATATAGTTTATCCCCTGTAAGTTGGGAGGATTCGAGGAAACCTTGAGATAATTCGAAGGATAAATAATGAGACGCGGATAGACTAAGGGGATAAGAAAGTAAGAAATTAAGAAAATTGGATGAAGGAAGTAACCTTCAAGAATGTGAAGTGTAAGACCGGTGGCTTGATACCCAGGAAGGGAGACGCCAGGTATGAACGATATCCCAACATTGAGATGACTGTTGAGATAAACAACAAAAGTAAATAAGGAATTATTAAGAAGAAGTTCACGTTGAACACGACCAATATCTTCCAGAACATCCTTGTTATCGTTACCAAATTAGGCAAGACAAGCGGATAACCATTTTTATCTTTTGGAGGCCATGTGGATTGACCTTAACTTGAATAAGGATGCTATTGTGAAATTCGGTATAGACTATCGAGGTGGAACTGATTGAATAAGATACCCTTATCAGGCATATATGACTTTATTTATCCATGGAAGGATGCTTGTACCTTTTTAAAGGTGGAATTAAGGATAGAACATCGGTAACTTAAAACGAATCCTAGGGGAATGCATAAAGGTTGGCATTTCACCCTTAATAGGGATAGTATGAGTTTTGACAGTATGAATTGGAAAGGATTAAGGTAAAAATAACCTTTAAGGATCAGTGGAGAAATTTTTCAGAAGTAAATAGACAATGGTTCTAGTAATAGTAAATGGTATTTTGATATGCCCTGTATCTAGGGAATACAGGAGGAACGATTGAAGGATAACCTTAGAGGTTTTACAAGGAGAAAGGAAATATTTGAAATTCTCAAGAATAAAAATGTTGATAAAGGAAATATGACATAATTATAATGATGCCAAGTGGGGCACGTGTTACACCACGAGAAAGTATGGATCGAACCAGTAATGGTCGAAATTGTTCAGGGCAATTAGGACTTAAGATAAAAGATGTTCTAATTATGATTGAGAGTCAGTCATGACAGTGATTAACCTCTAAAGACTGAGGGGATAACTTATGGAAAAATGGAAATTTTTTTTCTTTCCCATCTGATTTTAAGGAAAACATCTTCACTCAAGCAGTGATCGGAAATAAGGTAGAAAATTTATTTGGAGATGGTTAAAATGACATTGACTGTAAGGAAATTTTACTATCAGGAAAGGCCAAAGAGGTGGCCGACACTTTAAAGGTAAGTGGATAATTATAGGCGCGTGTGCCAAAAGAATACAGTGATGATGGTTAAAAATGTGAAGGTTGAATTATGGTTTGGAAGATTGACATTCCTTCTGATGACTGTGCAATACCCAACCGTAATAGTAGTTGGTAAAGGTTTAAATTGTGTAATCGCCATGAACGGGCTATCTATCTTAGAAGGTCCTATCTTGAGATAAGCCAGGACCATGTTTCAAAAAGGACCAAACAAACCTTTGAGTTAAGTCTTCTATTTAAGGCATATGATTAAGAATGGTATTAACCTGCTATCGTTGCTTTGATTGAAACTCTTCTGCAAATTTTATCTGCTTCATGTCATGAAAGTACGTCAGAGTTTGGAGTGTTCTTCATGAATTGTGATTGGTGGTTATGTTAACTCCTTAGGAGAATTAGATACGAGATGGATGGACTCCGTATGGTTAGTTATTAAGACTTCATGGAAAATGAATGACTACAGTAGGTCAGTGGTGGACCTTAGTAAGGCAGCAATGATTCTGCGAGTAATGAGCTGATTACAACCGTGAGAGTTGTATTGGAATGGGTGTTGAGATTGAGTACCACTAATCGGGTAGTGGTAGTGTATAAGTTATCATTGATAGACTAATTAAGTAGAGTATCTACCTGGTGAATAATTATTCTTTATTATCAATAGAGAGTCGTATTATTATACGAGGAAGGTTGCGGTACAAGCATAGAATTATAGTAACGATGATATATAGAATGAGATCCCAGATTCGATTTTCGATGTCGAGGGAGTTTCAAAGGTGATTATGTATAAGCTCGAGGAAGAGTGTGGGTCCATGGAATGATGGACGGAATAGAAATATTTAGGCATGGGAAATACGATGCTATAATACTTGATGCTGATATAAATACGTTTATGTTTTGTTCTCCTATGACAAACCTCTATAGTTCAGAGGTAGGTTCCAAGCCAGATATTTTGTGGCAGTATATTTTTTTTTTCATATATACAATTCTCTTCAGTTCGTTCTTTTCTCTTCTTTTCATTTCATGTAAGCTGAGAAGAACAACCCTTCCAGAAAGGGGAGGTATTGCCGAATGACTATCTATCTGTGTGATAGAAGCCTAGTAGGATACCAGCTATTGTTTAATTGCTTGTCAAGTACTAAAGGCTGGCCACCTTCTGTACTAACTATGCGATATAACAAGTGTTCATGATCTTAGTGATCTCTCAACAAATTCCTTTACTTCTATTTGATTGATCAAATTTTGGAAAATAGAAGCAACTGAAAAAGGAGTAATAAAGTGGTGGTAGTATGCGGAATGGGAACACATTCGTGATACTAAGGTTGACGTGGTTATTAAAAGGTTATAGAACGCTAACGAGCAAAAGTATAACCAGTATAATATTAGGAACGGAAGGTAGTAGCGATTACGAACTGGAAAATAATGGGTTTTGAGAAGCAGAAGCTCTAATGTTAAAAGCAATAATGAGAGTCTGTGCAATAGACTTGAAAGAATTTGGAATGATCACTTAATTCGGATTGAGTTATCTTACGACAATAGATCATATGTCATTATCGAGATGTCGCCTTATGAGATCATTGAGGGAAGACAATGTCGATCTCCCTTATGTTAGGATGAAGTATGTTGATTTGACACGAAAGGATAAAGAGTATGAAATAGGGGACCTATAATGTTATAGGTATCCCTTGGAAAGGATTGATGAGGTTCGGAAAGAAAGGAAAGCTAAGTCTACAAGTTGTTGGACCCTTGGATATATTAAGACGTTTGGGAAGTTAGCATATGAGCTAGCCCTAACCCCGAACATGTAGCAGGTCGTAACGTGTTTCACGTATCAATGTTAAGGAAGTGTAATTCAGATGCCAGATAAATAGAGGCATATGAGCGCATAGATATGCAACCCGACATAACCTATATGGAGCAACCAGGAAGGGTTATAGAGTGAAAAGGAACAAGTGCTTAAGAGAAGGATTATCAAACTAGGCAGAGTTTGGTGGTAGAACCACAATGTGGGAAAATTGACTCGAGAGTTAGAAAGTGTAATGCTAAGAAAGTATCCCCATTTATTTTCTATCTGATTCCGGGACGGAATCCTTTTAAGGAGGGGAGACTGTAATAACCCCAATTTTGGAAATTTTTGAAACCCTTATGAATAGTGTTTTTGCTGAACGAGAAAACTTTTCATGCCACGCTATGTAGGGGTTCTGTTATTGATCTTATGGGATATTATTAGTACTCTATGAAGTATATAAGTGTATGTAAAGATCGTCAGAATCCAATTCCGAACACTTTGGTTTTTCCCGGAAATCCACAATATACGGAGAGAATTGAGTATAAGGTAACAGGATAAAAAGGATTTAAATTAAAGGATTATAAAAGAGGATCATAGAAGGAATATAATATATTGAGAAAGGTTAAGGGAACCTAAGTAATAAGATCCCGGGTATGATCCTTCAAACGATAAAACGAGAATGAAAGTTAAGCGAACCGTATAGCAGATCAGCGGTCATTAGGCAAACGATTAGGAAGTTAATCAAAGGGATTAATGGGAATGATGTCATCCAACCAATAGAAAGAAGACAAGGAAGGAAGGATGACATCATGTGGATGAGATAAGCATGACATGGGAAGGAGGAGGTGTGGTGGCTTTGTAACCACACAAATCCAAGGGCAAGAAGGTAATTCACTAAAGCAAAAACAAAACCAAATCAACCAACCAAGCAAATCATTTCATTTTCATCAAACAAAACACAAAATTCTCCATTCTTCATGAAGCTCTCGGGTGGGTTTCTTAATTTTTGAAAGTCCAAGCTCCTCCACTTGTTATTTTCCAAGGTAATTATCCTAGCTTCTCCTAGTTAAGTTACATACTTCCTATAAGTTTAAGCTTCTAATTCCAAGCCAATCTTTTTCTATAAATCATCAAAGAAGATGGTGAATAGTGTTTTCAAGAACTAAAATTTGTGTTCTTGAAGTTTTGTTTAGATTAAGCTTGGATAAAGACTTTAAAGGTGATTCCAAGCCATCCTCTTGATTCTCCACTCTCCAAGGAAGGTATAAACTACAAACCCTAGCTTTAGTTTTGAGTAATTAGGATTGAATGTGTTTGATTTAGCATATGTGAAGCATGATGCTTGAATGGTTGAAGTTTGGTTGAGTTGTAGAGATTAGTTGGTTTTGTTGTATTGTTGGAGTTGTAAATCTTGGTAATTAGTTAAAGAACCTAAGTAAAGCTTTTAGTTCATGTGAGGAATAAGTATAAATGGTAAATGTTGTGGTTTTGAATAAAAGAACTTAAGTATGATTAAAGTTAAGTTTAGGCATAAGTATGAATGATTAAATTGAATTGGTTGGGGTTGTTATGATGTGATAAGGATGGATGATTGTTGTATGATGGATTTGAGGTTGGATTTGGGGTTGATTTGGAATGGGTTTGAATGGTTTAAAAAAATGGGAAATCGCGTAAACATAGCCGTCGTAACGTCCGATTTTCTTTGGACTGTTTTTGTGCATAGCATTAGGACCCAAGAACCCCCTGCTAGATTGTGACCACTGCCATGTTTAGATAGCTCATGTTACGAGCTTCGTTTTGATATGTAGTTCGTTCGATTCCGATTTACGGTTTAGGAGAAACGACCGTTTCAAGTAACGGCGTTTCACGAACGAAACTTTTTCCCTCGCCTTACTTTGAAATGTAGGTTAAAGACCAAAAAGGGTTAATTAATGCATGAAACATTTATGGTAAGTGTTTTAGGCAGTTGGTAAGTCACTCGCGAAGGAATCGCTTTAAAACTCGTAAAGGTTAAATTATTAAAAATGAAGGAGCCGAGGGTACCCGAGTGACTTAAGCAAATCAGTGAGCGCAAAATCAAGCGTTAGAGTCTAAGTTAGTTAAAGTATAGATTTACAAGTGATTTTGGTTTAATTCCAACTTACTTGTTGTTTATAGGTTACCAGACTCGTCACGAGCCTTTTATCACCCCAAGTCGCTCAGGCAAGTTTTCTACCCGTTATACTGTTGTTGTGATGTAAATATATGTATATGCATTATCTTGTGATATTGCATGATTGTTATTAGCAAATTTTGCGATATATTGGAGCATGCTAATATGGTATATATGCATGTCTGTTTCGTAATCTGGTTATCTATCTGTTGATTTCAATGCTTATAGTTGCATAATACCTATGCTAGAAATAAGCAAGTAGTTGCGTATACCCTTAGTATAGGGGATAAAAGGTGAACATATTTCTAAACCGGGAGTCGATGTTCCCGAGTATATTATATATATATATTTATATATATATATATATGGATATAGTTTTTAAAACTATGGATCGAATAAGGTTTATTCGATACCTTTATTCTATTATTTGAATATTATTTGAATATTCATTCGAGGGCTTATGACTCAGTTTATTTTATTATTTGAATATTATTTGAATATTCATTCGAGGGCTTATGACTCAGTTTATTTTATTATTTGAATATTATTTGAATATTCATTCGAGGGCTTATGACTCAGTTTATTTTATTATTTGAATATTATTTGAATATTCATTCGAGGGCTTATGACTCCTTTTATATTATTTATTGAATATTATTTGAATATTCATTCGGGGGTTTATGACTCAGTTTATATTATTTATTGAATATTATTTGAATATTCATTTGAGGATCTATGACTCCGATTATGTACTGAATTATATTCTTTATTCTATTAAAGAATAAGGTGTTAATAATCAAACTTATTTTCGATTATTCAAATAAAGATAATACTTTCATATAAGTATATCTTTGGTTATTTAATGTTTATTTCAAGTATAAGTTAATACTTCTACTTCAATTATTTTTATAAAGATTATTCTTTATGGGAATATTATTTAAAATAATAATATTCAGTCATTTTCTAAAATATTCTGGGGACTGATTTACTTCATTAAATCAGCCTTACTCCAAACACTCTTTAAAGTGTTTTCGAGTCTTCAAAATGATTTTTAAAAGTCAGAGCGGATCCCAAAAACTCATTTTTATATTTAAGATCTTCCTTTTAAGGGGATTTAAATACTCGCTCAAAACCTGGGGAATCCGGCTCTGTGGTGTATTTTATATTCGCAACAAGGTTGCAGATTTGGTAAATGAATTGATTACTTGCCCAACGTTCGGGAAGTAAGCCCCTCTCATTGAGTCGGCATAAGCGACAGGCCGAGGTACGGTCTATTATTGTGTAAGTGGCTCAGTGGGAGTCCATCAAATGCATAGGTGGCTGAGTGGCAGTCCAGCATAGGTCTTAATTATGACCAGGGTGATGACCAGTGGGGAATTCGTCCATCTACTAGTAGAAAAGGTTACTTATTGGTATCTTTGCCTGATCAGCAAGATATCGGGTTTATGCCAAAATTCTTTTCCTTTCCAAAATTCATTGGATGTTTCGAACTCTGTTCATACTTCACATAACAGAGGTTCCAGGAAATGTTTAAAGGGATATATATATGTGGTTATATATATATCGGGACTAAATAAAGTATCTCATAACTTTTTCATTCAATAATCTTTCAAAGATTGAATCTATTCAAGTCTTATCTTGTGGTCTCATCAGTGGGATGAACTTTTGAAATTGATTATAACTTGAACGGTGGTAGTTCAAGTAGTATTGGGAATGATATAAGTGTAGTGAAGTATTTGGTAACTTCATCTTTTAAACTTATATCTAATTAATAATTGTCTTATGAATGACAAAGATTTTCAGAAAAACGTTGAGACAAGGTTAGATATATGAGATCACCTTACAACGATATTTTTTTATATACAGTTATACACTGGGACTTTGTGTATATTATGCATGGAAGAGGACTTCCAATATTTTGAAAAGTATATATGTATATATACTGAATATTTGGCGACTTCATCGCATTAAGATATCAAACTTGGTTCATTTCTTTTGACCAAGACTTTCATGAGTATTATGAGTAGGCTCATATATTGTAAATCATTATACATATTATTTTGGTGGGCTTGCTGCTCACCCTTGCTTTATTTCTTCATCACACAACAACAGTTAAGAAAGATGGCCAGACTCCAGCAGACCCAGCGCAAGCGCGTGGGAAGCGTCCCGCGTCTTCCCGTTGATGTTGTAGCTGCTATAGCTGCAGAGGTAGATCTATTGTAGATCAGACCATCTACTTTTGAGAATCAATTATGTATAATTATAACTTGTGGCAGATAATGGCAATTAACTGTAAATTTATCAAGTAATCATTTTGGGTTGTAATAACTTTTAAATTGTGGATTCAAAGACTTGTACTTATTGAAATTTCATCTCTGAGACTATAACGGGTTGTGGTGTGTGTTAGTGTGGGGTCACAGCATAAGGTTATTTATTAATTAAGTGAAGTGATATTGTGGAAAGAAAGACCGTGACGACCCGGATCCCCGACCCCGGATCTGGGGGTGTTACAGGAGGGGTGAACATCAAAGAAACCCCCAGGATAAGGAAGGAGAGTTAAGTGCTTCCCAAGCTAGCCAAGCCACAGTTTCTCAAAAAGCTGTGGTGGTTGAAAAGGTATCTAGCACATCCCTAGTTGCATCCTCCCAAAAGGATGTTACTATTGAAAATAGTTCCCAACCAGGAACACAGAACAAACGAGGGAGGGACACTGAAGCCAAACACTCACCAACAAAAGCTTTTATTAGAAGAAAGAAGGCTAGAACCCAATCTTCTACACAGGGTGCACACACTGCACAGATACATCCATCTGTATCTATGCCTTCTCAAACTCAGTTTGATGTGGCTCCAATAAATGTGGAGTCACAGCCCCATTCTCTCACAATAATCACATATCAATCACCAAACACTTCATCACCATCTCTGGATGTGGATATGTTATTCCCATCAATTCCTGATTCTCCCTCTTTACAACTCAGGGAGGAGCCCCACTCAAATACAGGTGATCATCATCTCTTAGATGATTTGTTGGATCACCCGCAAATTCTTTCAGATATAATTGAAGGATCTGTGTCACCACATCTCAAATCAATCTACACAGATTCAACAGTTATATCACTTTCAATTTCAACTTCTTTTCCTTCTTCAACGGATATCACTCATCCGTTGACAAATGGTTGCTCTTCAACGGATAAGCTTAACAGCAGTTATCCGTTGATAACATCAGTTTCACCTTCAACGGATATTCCACATCCGTTGATAGTCTCTCCACACATAACTGAATCAATTCCAAGTGTAGAAGACATGAATACTGTGCAATCACTCTTAGGTTTGAGGGAAGGGAGTGAAAATTTGAGTGAGAGGCTGGGTTGCTCCCAGGCAAAAGGAGAGATTGAGAGCTCAAAAATGCATGCTATTTCTTCCAGCATGGCAAAAGTAAGTGAGAGGAGTACCACCTTAGTAGGTGAAGGTGAGGGAGTGAGTTGTGTGAGCCAGGGGGAGCCCCTGATGCAAGAAAATAGAGAAAAAGAGAGAAAGGCAGGTACAGTAGATATAAGGGTGGAACCAGCCATTGCTAGTGAGTCAATGATTGTGGATGATGCTGAAAAGGAAAGACAATTTCAGCAACATTACAAAGCTGTAATTGATAACATTTCCTTGGATGCTGACACTTTTACTCATCCTGTGTCAGCCTATCAAATGTTGGCTGCTCAGGGCAATGAGGAGGCAGAAAAGACACTACATCTAGTACACACAACAGAATCTCTTCAAAGGGATAAAGCTGCTATTAACAAGATGCCTTCTATAGCTGGTGAGCCATCTGAGGAATTTGGAGTAAATTCTGATGATGATGACTCTGTTTCTTTTGATGGAAGCATGAACTTAGGGGGAGATGAAGGCCCTAGTTCAATTCCAAATCTACCTGAATGGGCTTTGACAAAGGAGTATAGATCAGGGGAATTCAATGTCTCCTTAGTCAAACAAATCAACACTATTCAACAGGCCATTCAGAACACTTCACATGCAAGTATCAAGGCTATCCTTCAAGCTCACCTGGACTCACTGCATCTCATGAAGTTGCAGCAAGTAAAGCAGAATCTGAGTATGGATGATCTCAGGAAGGATATTGCTGACTTGATTACCTACAGTTCTGAAAAATTGGATTCAGTCATGCCCTATGGTACATTGCAGGACTTGGTTTTGAGATTGAAAAAGGAATTAGTTACTGAGAAAAGGCTGGCCAAGTTGGAAGACAGAGTTCAAGTTATTGAAGATTCTGTGGCCACCATTCTTCACAACCAACAATCTCAAACCAGTCTCCTAATGCAGCTGGCAAAAGCACAAGGCTTGACCCCTCTCCTTGATGATAACAAAAAGGGGGAGAGTAAAAGGGAAGGGGAAGGAGAGCCATCTACAAAAATCAAAATATTTAAAGTGCTAGTTCCTGCCATCACTACTTCTCCAATCATTCAAATCAAAGGAAAGCCTGATGGAATTGATTTGATTCAGCTAGCAGCAGCTGAAATTCAAGTGAAAGAGCAAAGGAGGAGAATTGATGAAAGGTTGCAACTGTTGTTTGGCTCTACACAAGATAAATCAACATCTGTGAAATATAGCACAAAGATTGAACCAATCAACATGGAGCTCAAGCCAGTAGGGAGACATAAGGATGGAGAAGCTTCTTCCAAAGAACTACAAGCTATAATTCTCAAGCCCAATAAAAGATCCAATAAGGACTCTACAAAGAATCCTTTAAAAGAAGTGGACTTTCCTCCTCCAAAAGCTGATGAGAACAAGCTTTTAGGTAGGAGTATTGCTTATCTCAAAGAGACCATGGATGAGGCTGTAAGGAGAAATAGGGCTATTATCTCTAGAGAGGGAAAGAGCATATGTGTGATGCAAGGACATCCCAAATTCTTAATAGCCAAGAAGGAAGAAGTCAAGCAACTAAAGGCTGACAAAAGAGCACAAGCAAAGCTTGAACAACAGCTAAAGTCAAGTCAAGTTGAAGAAGAGAAAGGAATTGAAGTCAGGGGTGAAGACAAGATTGCAAACCTAGATGAGGTTTTTGGGAGTATATTTGGTGAGAGTATGGAAGAAAGAGAGGAATGGCAGAAGGGAAACAGAAGAAAGGCCAAGGCACATAGAAGGAGTGAAGATAATACTGAAGTAACCAAATCTATATCTAAACCACTACCTTCCATACCTGAACCTCTTGTTGCTAATCCCACTATAAACATCCATGGTGAACCAATCATTCCAAAAGAGGAACCTATTGATTGGGACACCATCAAATTGCCTACCTTTCTAACCACTCTTCCACTACCAAAGAAACAGAAAAGAAAACCCAAATCTACACCTCCCATAACCTCTAAGAAATTCACTCAAAAACAAAAGCCTAAGCCTAAGCCATCCATTTCTAAAGATGATTATGTTCACATCTGTGACATAAAAGAAATTTCAGACATTGAACTCTATCTGGATGAGCTGGAGGATGTAAGAGGAATAGCTGCTTACAGACAGCTACCAGAGAGATTAGTGTTCAGATACAAAGGAGCTGGGGAAAGAACATGGCCTCTCCACAGGATTCTGAATGAAGGCTACTCTACCTTGATTAGAGTCTTTTCAGCTATACAAAAGGATTTTGGCTTTACCAGAACTGCCAAGACTGAAATTCTCAACAAGATTGCCAATATAAGGAAAACTTGGAGGGAGCCCAATGCTTTACCCAGGACTTTACTCATTCAAGAAAGGGGAATTACAATTCACAAATCACCTCATTGGTTGATGGAATTTAGAGATGATAAAGGAGTCAGAAGATTTTTCAGACTTGAAGACCAACTCAAGATTGCCAGCAATGAAACTCTCAAGGAAATGCAATCTAAGTTGGATATCAGTGTTGAAGATGAAGCTGAATTCTTCAGACAACTCCAACTCCAAATTGAGGAAAATGACAAAGGGCTAGGAAAGAAAACCAGGGAACAAAGAAGAAAAAGATGATTTGCTCAGGCTAAAGGAGTATCCTTGGAAATACTGTAAATCTTCAATTTCCTCCTAGTACATACATTTTTGCAGCATTTTCAAATTTCTACTTAGTTTCAATTCATATATCTGTTAAGTGTTTTGTTATCATCAAGTTAACCCTGAATTTATGCCTATAATTCTTATAGACATAAATAGGGGGAGATTGTTAGGAATATATGTGCATTAGTTTGATGATATGTTTAACAAAACACTTAAGTAGAAATTCAGTGTCTGTAGCCTCAACGGATAAGACCACTTTGGCTATCCGTTGATGGTGTAGCTTTACTTAGAAATAAGTCTAGTGTTGTAGCATATTTCAGTCTCTGTATTTAAGATGTAATTCTTAGAAGTTGAGAGAAACTATGAGTCATGTTGACTACTAGAAGATATGCAGATAGGAAGGCCAATTGTAAATATTTCATGCCTTGTAATTTTGTATAAATGAAGTGGTATCAACGGATGACTTAAAGACCTTCAACGGATGAGAAGCTAAGCTTCAACGGATGTCTCTAAAGCTTCAACGGATAACATCCTTCAACGGATGAGTGCATCAACGGATGAAAGCTTCAACGGATGTTCTGTTGATTAACCGTTGATAAGTGGTAGTTGTACCTACAAACAGAGGCACGTGGGTGAACAGAGATAACTGAAATGTGGCAGCCTAATTTCAGGAACATCAGAAAAAGCAGCCGTTCTACTCTAGTATAAAGAGACATTAAATCAACAAACTACTGGAGTGAACTGGAGAAGAAACAAGTGGAGATCTTACTTTATTATTTTATTATATCCTTGTCTTCACTTGTAAACTTGGTAATATATAAACCAAGTAGTAGCTAGTAATTAGATAAGAATTTTTCCAGAGCTGTTTAGAAAAATCTTGAGAGAAAAATTATCTAGTTTGTACTAGGATGCAGCTGTGATCAAATTCTTAGATCACAGAATTTCTGAAATACCATCTCTGGTGGAACAACAAATCCACCAGAAAAGTTTTTAAAGGTTTATTGTGTTCTTTACATTTGTGTTTGAATATATATCTGTCTGTATCAGCTTAAAGCAATTTACACACTTGTTCATCTTGAACACACAGTCTTTATAAACTGCTCAAAACTTGAAAAAGTTTTGAGATTTACATTCAACCCCCCTTCTGTAAATCTCATTGTTAGTTCTCTAGAAATAACAGCATGCTATGCCTGTTATGTCTCAACAGAATCCTTATGCACATTTTGCAAACATGCCATATTTTAACAATCCTTATCTTGCTGCATTTAGTATGCCTCAAATGCCATACAATATGCCTATGTGGAATAACATGTTTGCACAATCCATGCCTTATCAAATTCCAAATGTGCTAAATGATTCTGTGACTAACCCTACACCTCAACCAACTACATCTAAGATCAAGGTTGACTCAAAGTTACCTAAGTCTAAAGATGCAGGAGGAATGAAGTCTAGGAGAAAGGCTAACATGAATGGACCCAAGGAAACTTGGGTACCAAAATCAACTTGATTGATTTTATGGTGTGCAGGGAAACAGAAGAAATCTATGGTACTTGGACAGTGGCTGTTCAAGACATATGACAGGAGATTTCTCCCTGCTCACAGAGTTTAAGGAGAGAGCTGGCCCTAGCATAACCTTTGGAGATGACAGCAAAGGTTTTACTATGGGATATGGCTTGATTTCAACAAGGAATGTCATCATTGATGAAGTTGCATTAGTTGATGGTCTCAAGCACAACTTACTGAGTATCAGTCAACTATGTGATAGAGGGAATACAATTTCCTTCAATTCTGAAGCCTGTGTTGTCACCAGTAAGAAAGACAACAAAGTGGTTCTAACTGGAGTTAGAAAAGGAAATGTGTACTTAGCTAACTTCAACTCTATAGATGCAGAATCTATTACTTGTCTCTTCAGCAAAGCAAGTCCAGTTAAAAGTTGGCTATGGCGCAAGAAGGTATCCCATTTGAATTTCAAGACAATGAATGATCTAGTCAAAAAGGACTTAGTTAGAGGAATTCCTCTTGTTGAATTCTCAAGGGATGGTTTGTGTGATGCTTGTCAGAAAGGCAAACAAAGGAAAGCATCATTCAAAAAGAAGCTTGAAACAACAATTGATGAACCATTACAGCTGCTACATATGGATTTGTTTGGACCAGTCAATGTATTGTCAATTGCGAGAAAAAGATATTGCTTAGTGATTGTAGATGATTTCTCAAAGTTTTCATGGGTCTATTTTCTTGGATCAAAGGATGAAGCAAGTGAAATCATTATCAATCACATCAGGAAAGTCAATAATCATCCTGACTTGAAGGTTAGGAATATCAGGAGTGACAATGGAACTGAGTTCAAGAATTTGACAATGAGGCTGTTCTGTGAAGAAAATGGAATCATGCATGAGTTCTCAGCTCCAAGAACACCTCAGCAAAATGGGGTAGTTGAAAGAAAGAACAGATCTTTAATTGAGGCTGCTAGAACAATGCTTGAAGAATCAAAGTTACCAACATATTTCTGGGCTGAAGCTGTTAATTGTGCCTGCTACACTCAGAATATTTCTTTGATCAATCAAGCTAAAGGCATGACTCCTTATCAGTTGTTCAAGAGAAGAAAACCAACTCTAAACTTTCTTCATGTCTTTGGATGTAAATGCTTTATACTGAGAAATCAATCTGACCATAAAGGGAAGTTTGATGCAAAGGCTGATGAAGGGATATTTGTTGGTTACTCAGCTGGAAAATCTTATAGGGTCTACAATCTAAGAACCAACATTGTTATGGAATCTGTGCATGTTGTGTTTGATGATAAAAAGATTGATGGACTAATAGATGAGGGACACCATGAGAGAATCAAATTTGACAACATTGAGATATATTGTGATGATAGTGAAGAGGAGACTGATGGAGATGACACTTCTAAAGGGATTCCAAATATGCCTTTAGATAATGCACAAAATTCTGCATCCGTTGATAGAGGCAATGCAGTATCCGTTGAAAGACATAGTGCATCATCCGTTGAAGTACAAAATGAAGCATCCGTTGATCATAGTTCATCAACGGATAATCGATTTACATCATCAGTTGATAGAACTCCAAGTTCCCTGCAAAGGACCAACAACTCAGGGGGAGTTTCAACTAATCAACACTATGTCTCATATCATGACAATACTGAGGCCACCTCATCTAGAGTATATCTTCCACCTCAAAGGAAATGGACCAAGAATCATCCCTTTGAACTGATCATTGGTGATGCATCATCTAAAGTGCAAACAAGAAAAGCTACTCAAGATGAATGTCTGTATAGTAGTTTTCTATCTCAGGAGGAACCTAAGAAAGTGGAAGAAGCTTTATTGGATCCAGATTGGATATTAGCTATGCAGGAAGAGCTGAACCAATTTGAGAGAAACAAAGTTTGGAAGCTGGTACCCAAACCAAAGAACAAGAGTCCTATTGACACAAAATGGGTATTCAGAAACAAGATGGATGAAAATGGCATTGTCATAAGGAATAAAGCCAGATTGGTTGCTAAAGGCTATTCTCAACAAGAAGGAATAGATTTTGATGAGACATATGCTCCTGTTGCAAGACTTGAAGCCATCAGAATTTTTCTAGCCTATGCAGCCCATGCCAATTTCAAAGTCTATCAAATGGATGTCAAGAGTGCATTTCTAAATGGGAAATTGGAGGAAGAAGTTTATGTAAGTCAACCTCCAGGGTTTGAAGATCCAAATTTTCCAGACTATGTTTATTATCTGTTGAAAGCACTCTATGGACTGAAGCAAGCACCTAGAGCCTGGTATGAAACCTTATCAAAATTCCTTTTGGAGAATCACTTCACTAGAGGTACTGTTGATAAAACTCTCTTCTTTAGGAATGTTAATGGCTCTAGTATACTTGTTCAAATTTATGTAGATGACATAATATTTGGATCTACAGATGATAAGCTTTGTAAAAAGTTTGCTAAGCTAATGCAAAGTAATTATGAAATGAGCCTGATGGGAGAACTAACCTATTTTCTTGGATTACAAGTTAAACAAGTTAGTGATGGAATTTTCATTAGTCAAACTAAATATATTTATGATCTTTTAAAGAAGTTTGACTTAATAGAATGTTCATCTGCAAAAACTCCCATGGCCGCTGCCACCAAACTTGAATTAAATAAGACTGAAAGGTCTGTGGACATTACAAGTTATAGAGGCATGGTTGGTTCATTTTTATATTTAACTGCCAGTAGACCAGATATAATGTTTTCTACATGTCTCTGTGCTAGATTTCAAGCTGACCCTAAAGAATCTCACTTAGTAGCTATTAAAAGAATTTTCAGATATCTCAAGGGGACTCCAAATCTAGGAATTTGGTACCCTAGAGAGTCTGGTTTTGATCTAATTGGCTATTCAGATGCAGACTATGCAGGTTGCAAAATAGACAGGAAAAGTACAACAGGCTTCTGCCAATTCCTGGGAAACAAGCTTGTATCATGGTTTAGCAAAAAGCAAAATTCAGTCTCTACTTCTACAGCTGAGGCTGAATACATTGCTGCTGGAAGTTGCTGCTCTCAAGTGTTATGGATGAGGAATCAAATCCTTGATTATGGACTACATGTTGATAGAATTCCAATTTTTTGTGACAACACAAGTGCCATAGCCATAACAGAGAATCCTGTGCAGCACTCAAGGACCAAGCACATTGATATCAAGTACCACTTCATTAGGGAACATGTGATGAAAGGTACAGTGGAACTTCATTTTGTTCCAAGTGAACAACAAATTGTAGACATATTTACCAAGCCACTTGATGAATCAACATTCACAAGATTGGTAAGTGAGCTAGGTATGCTTAATTACTCTTAAAATTCATGTCCTTATTGTAATTTGAATTGAAGCCTGAAATGTATTAGCTGCAAGAACAAGTTTGATTTTTAACATAGATTATTCCATCAACGGATATTCCCTATCCGTTGAAAGTCAAAATTGTTCTATCAACGGATGTTCATTATTCGTTGAAAGTCATATACATTTCTGGAATTTTTATCCGTCAACGGATAAAACTGAAGTGCTCTTCAACGGATGACAGTTTACCTTATCCGTTGAAATATCACATCAGTCGATTCAAGTGTTTCACAGCCGTTGATTCTATTGCCTTAACCGTTGATACTCATACATACAGCTATATGTATTTGTTTTAAAGGTAGTTTTTAGAATACTTACAGTTTATTCTTAAACGGCTGAAATTCACTTACACATATTTATTGTTTAATCTCTTATTTATATTTTTTTTTAATTTGAGAAAGTATATAAGCCCTTCTGATTTTTCATTTTTACTTTACGCTTTCTTGAAATTTCAAAGCTTTTACCATTTTCTCTCTGCAAAACCTTCAAGTTATTTTCTGCAATTTCTACTCACAACAATGGCACCAGTAGTAAAGATTATGTCTCAATCTGGGTTCATCTATGAGAAAAACAATTTCATAGCTTTGGTAGAAAAGAATGAAGCCCACTCAGATTATCACAAAATGATGGACTTCATCAAAAACTGTAAACTTAGCTATGCAATGCTGGAAGCCCCAACAATTTACTGTGAAGTAGTTGAGGAGATTTGGACAACTGTTGAGTTCAACTCCATAGATATGACTATCTCCTTCACTCTCAAAGGTAAAAATCACTGTGTTAACTGTGATGACTTACTAGCATGTTTTAAATTACCTGAGAACAATGTCATGACACCACACACTGATAATGATGTATCCAGCATGTTAGATTCCATAGGTTATTCTCTTAACTCTGCTAGTTTAGAGAGTATTAAAAGAAAAGGCCTTAGGAAAGAATGGAGTTTTCTTGGGGATGCCTTTATCAAGGTTTTCTCTGGGAAAATTAGCAATTTTGATGTCATAACTTCATCTCTTGTTAATATGCTCTATATGCTTGTTTCTGATAGGTATTTTAATTTTAGCAACTATGTTATGCTAGAATTGGGTACTAGATTAGGTAACAAAGCTAATAGACCTAATAACATCTATTATGCTAGATTCTTTATGTTATTGGCTAACCATGTTGCTGAAGGTTTGGTCATTACGAATGAGAATAATAAACTCAAGTGCTGGGCACAAGAGAAAAGAGTTCTTGCAGATTTATTGAGAATGGATCTCAACAGCAGTGTGCCATTGGTATATTTACCAATCATGAATGCACCTCAGGTAGGTGAGGTAATTGCTTCTACAACTCCTACTTCTTCCAACCCCTCTATTTCTTTATCTTCTAGTGTGGCCATGGAATCTGTGATAATGCCCCAACAGATTCCTACCAAAGTCACCAAATCTAAACTTTCAAAATCAAAGACAAAGAAAACCACCTCTGTTGTTTCTCAAAAGACAACAGTTGTAACACCTACCATTAACCCTGAGGGGAGTGAACAGGGTGTGAGTGGTAAGGGGAGGGGTGAACATCAAAGAAACCCCCAGGATAAGGAAGGAGAGAAAAGTGCTTCCCAAGCTAGCCAAGCCACAGTTTCTCAAAAAGCTGTGGTGGTTGAAAAGGTTACTAGCATATCCCTAGCTGCATCCTCCCAAAAGGATGTAACTATTGAAAATAGTTCCCAACCAGGAACACACAAACGAAGGAGGGACACTAAAGCCAAACACTCACCAACAAAAGCCTTTATTAGAAGAAAGAGAGCTAGAACCCAATCTTCTACACAGGGTGCACACACTGCACAGATACATCCATCTGTATCTATGCCTTCTCAAACTCAGTTTGATGTGGCTCCAACAAATGTGGAGTCACAGCCCCATTCTCTCACAATTAACACACATCAATCACCACACACTTCCTCACCATCTCTAGATGTGGATATGTTATTCCCATCAATTCCTGATTCTCCCTCTTTACAACTCAGGGAGGAGCCCCACTCAAATACAGGTGATCATCATCTTTTAGATGATTTGTTGGATCACCCGCAAATTCTTTCAGATGTAGTTGAAGGATCTGTGTCACCAAAACTCATATCAATCTACACAGATTCAACAGTTATATCACTTTCAATTTCTACTTCCTTTCCTTCTTCAACGGATATCACTCATCCGTTGACAAGTGGTTGTTCTTCAACGGATAAGCTTAACAGCAGTTATCCGTTGATACCATCAGTTTCACCTTCAACAGCTATTCCTCATCCGTTGATAGTCTCTACACACACAACTGAAACAATTCCAAGTATAAAAGACTTGATTACTGTACAATCACTTCTAGGACTGAGGGAAGGGAGTGACAATTTGAGTGAGAGGCTGGGTTGCTCCCAGGAAAAAGGAGAGATTGAGAGCTCAAATATGCATGCTATTTCTTCCAGCATGGCAAAAGTAAGTGAGAGGAGTACCAACTTAGTAGGTGAAGGTGAGGGAGTGAGTTGTGTGAGCCAGGGGGAGCCCCTGATGCAAGAACATAGAGAAAATTAGAGAAAGGCAGGTACAGCAGATATAAGGATGGATCCAGCCATTGCTAGTGAGTCAATGATTGTGAATGATGCTGAAAAGGAAAGACAATTTCAGCAACATTACAAAGCTGTAATTGATAACATTTCCTTGGATGCTGACACTTTTACTCATCCTGTTTCAGCCTATCAAGTATTGGCTGCACAGGGCAATGTGGAGGCAGAAAAGACACTACATCTAGTATATACAACAGCATCTCTTCAAAGGGACAAAACTGCTATTAACAAGATGCCTTCAACAGCTGGTGAGTCATTTGAAGAATTTGGAGTAAATTCTGATGATGATGACTTTGTTTCTTCTGATGGAAGCATGAACTTAGGGGGAGATGAAGGCCCTAGTTCTATTCCAAATCTACCTGAATGGGCCTTCACAAAGGAGTCTACAACAGGGCAATTCAATGTCTCCTTAGTCAAACAAATCAGTACTATCAAATAGGCCATTCAGAAAACTTCTCATGCTGGTACAAAGGCTATCCTTATAGCTCACTTGGACTCACTGCATCTCATGAAGTTGCAGCAAGTAAGACAGAATCTGAGTGTGGATGAACTCAGAAAGGATATTGCTGACTTGAAATCCTACAATTCTGAACAATTGGATTCAGTCATGCCCTTTGGTACAATGCAGGACATTTTGTTGAGATTGAAAAAGGAATCACATACTGAAAAGAGGCTGGCCAAATTGGAAGACAGAGTTCAAGTTATTGAAGATTCTGTGGCCACCATTCTTCACAACCAACAATCTCAAACAAATCTACTTATGCAGCTGGCAAAAGCACAGGGCTTGACCCCTCTCCTTGATGATAACAAAAAGGGGGAGAGTAGAAGGGAAGGGGAAGGAGAGCCATCTACAAAAATCCAAATATCTAAAGTGCTAGTTCCTGCCATCACTACTTCTCCAATCATTCAAATCAAAGGAAAGCCTGATGGAATTGATTTAATCCAGCTAGCAGCAGCTAAAATTCAAGTGAAAGAGCAAAGGAGGAGAATTGATGAAAGGATGCAACAGCTGTTTGGCTCAACACAAGATAAATCAATATCTGTGAAACATAGCACAAAGGTTGAACCAATCAATATGGAGCACAAGCCAGAAAGGAGAAATAAGGTTGGAGAGACTTCTTTCAAGAATCTAAAACCTATGGTTCTCAAGCCCAACACCAGATCCAGCAAGGACTCCACAAAGAACCCTCTAGACTTTGCTCAGATGAAAGAAGTGGACTTTCCTCTTCCAAAGCCTGATGAAGACAAAGTTTTGGGTACAAGCATCATAAAACACAAGGAGACCATGGATGAGGCAGTAAGGAGAAACATGGCTATTATCTTTAGAGAGGGAAAGAGCATATGTGTGATGCAAGGACATCCCAAATTCTCAATAGCCAAGAGGGAAGAAACCAAGAGGTTAAAGAAAGAAGCTGAAAAACTCAAGGCTGACAAAAGAGCACAAGCAAAGCTTGAACAAAAGCTAAAGTCAAGTCTAGTTGAAAATAAGAAAGGAATTGAAGTCAGGGGTGAAGACAAGATTGCAAACTTAGATGAGGTTTTTGGGAGTATATTTGGTGAAAGCATGGAGGAAAAAGAGGAATGGCAGAAGGGAAACAGAAGAAAGGCCAAGGCACATAGAAGGAGTGAAGGCAACACTGAAGAAACTAAATCTCTACCTTCCATACCTGAACCCTTTGTTGCTGATCCCACTATAAACATCCATGGTGAACCAATCATCCCAAAAGAGGAACCTATTGATTGGGACACCATCAATTTGCCTACCTTTTTAACCACTCTTCCACTACCAAAGAAACAGAAAAGAAAATCCAAATCTACACCTCCCCTAAACTCTAAGAAATTCACTCAAAAACATAAACCTAACCCTAAGCCACCCATTTCTAAAGATGATTATGCTCACATCTGTGACATAAAAGAAATTTCAGACATTGAACTCTATCTGGATGAGCTGGAGGATGTAAGGGGAATTGCTGCTTACAGACAACTACCAGAGAGATTGGTGTTCAGATACAAAGGAGCTGGGGAAAGAACATGGCCTCTCTACAGGATTCTGAATGAAGGCTACTCTACCTTGATCAGAGTCTTTTCAGCCATACAAAAGGATTCTGGCTTTACCAGGACTGCCAAGACTGAAATTCTCAACAAGATTGCCAACATAAGGAAAACTTGGAGGGAGCCCAATGCTTTGCCTAGAACCTTACTCATTCAAGAAAGGGAAACTGCAATTCACAAATCACCTCATTGGTTGATGGAATTCAGAGATGATAAAGGAGTCAGAAGATTTTTCAGACTTGAAGACCAACTCAAGATTGCCAGCAATGAAACTCTCAAAGAAATGCAATCTAAGTTGGATATCAGTGATGAAGATGAAGCTGAATTCTTCAGACAACTCCAACTCCAAATTGAGGAAAATGACAAAGGGCTAGGAAAGAAAACCAGGGATCAAAGAAGAAAAAGACGATTTGCTCAGGCTAGAGGAGCACCCTTGGAAACACTGTAAATCTTCAATTACCTTCTAGTACATACACTTTTGCAGCACTTTTAAATTTCTACTTAGTTTCAGTTCATATATTTGTTAAGTGTTTTGTTATCATCAACTTAACCTTGAATTTATGTCTACAATTCTTATAGACATAAATAGGGGGAGATTGTTAGGAATATATGTGCATTAGTTTGATGATATGTTTAACAAAACACTTAAGTAGAAATCTAGTGTTTGTAGCCTCAACAGATAAGACTACTTTGGCTATCCGTTGATGGTGTAGCTTTACTTAGAAATAAGTCTAGTGTTGTAGCACATTTCAGTCTCTGAATTTGAGATATAATTCTTAAATGTTGAGGGAAATTATAAGTCATGTTGACTTCTAAAGGATATGCAGATAGGAAGGCCAATTGTAAATATTTCATGCCTTGTAATTTTGTATAAATGAAATGGTGTCAATGATAACTTAAAGACCTTCAACGGATGAGAAACAAAGCTTCAACGGATGTCTCTAAAGCTTCAACGGATAACATCCTTCAACGGATGAGTGTATCAACGGATAGAGCTTCAACTGCTAACACATCAACGGATAAAGCCATCAACGGATGAAGGCTTCAACGGATGTTCTGTTAAATAGCAGTTGACAAGTGGTAGTTGTACCTACAAACAGAGGCACATGGGTTGACAGAGACAACTGAGATGTGGTAGCCTATTTCAGGAACATCAGAAAAAGCAGCCGTTCTACTCTAGTATAAAGAGGCAATAGTCAACAATGCACTGAAGTAAAATGGAGAAGAAACAAGTGGAGAACTTATTTTATTATTGTACTTTTTATCTTTGTCTTTACTTGTAAACTTGGTGTTATATAAACCAAGTAGCAGCTAGTAATTAGATAAGAATTTTTCCAGAGCTGTTTAGAAAAATCTTGAGAAAAATTATCTAGTTTGTACTAGGATGCAGCTGTGATCAACTTCTTGAATCACAGATTTTCTGAAATACCATCTCTGGTGGAACAACAAATCCACCAGAAAAGTTTTTAAGGTCTGTTGTGTTCTGTACTTTTGTGCTTGAATATAAATCTGTATGTATTAGCCTAAAGCAATTCACACACTTGTTTATCTTAAACACACAGCCTTTGAAATTGCTCAAAACTTGAAAAAGTTTTGAGATTTACATTCAACCCCCCTTCTGTAAATCTCATTGTTAGTTCACTAGGAGTAACAAAATTTAAATTATTTGTAACAGCTTTTCACATTAACACCCACATTGTTATCAAAACTTAAGTTAAGTTCTGATTTGATTCATCAGTACTTAAGTTTTGATTCTGATATCAGAACTTGTTAAGTTCTGATTTTATTCATCAGTTCTTAAGTTCTGATTCTGATATCAGAACTTGTTACAGATCAGATTATTTGCAGGTTCAATGTATTTAGACTAAGCCCACTAACAAAGTGACTTAGCCTATTTCAGTACCCAGCCCAATAATCCAGTCACCGATAAATAAATTCGAATTAAAATAATTCTCAAATAAATAAAATCCTCGCCCAGGTCGCCTCGCGTACGCGAGATGCCGAGACATTCGCCCAAATCGCCCTTCGACCCGACCCGACCCGACCCGGTCCGGTGCGTGGTGTGGCGTGGCGGGGCGCGCGTGTGTGTGTGTGCGCGTGAAGCACATAACAACACAATGGACCATCACACACCTTAGTAGTTGTATACTACTCATGTGGGTAATACCATATAAAGCACACAACCCCCTTTATTTATTTCAATGTGGGACAAACATTCTCAAATTTTCCAAGCTTTTCCAAGCTACTTTCAACTCTCATTTCATATGGATTTCATTAAAAAAATTCTTAAAACCATACATGAAAATTTAAGTTCAAATATCATTGAACAATTTCCAATCATTAGATTTTAGGATTAACATCAAGAACATAATTAAATTAAGCTCTAAAATCCTAATTTTCTAACATATACATCAATAATCACGAAAAAAATTTAATTCGAGGGTAATGTAATCTCTTCATAGTTCATAGTATATTTTCTCTGTAAATTTAAAAACAGTTACTCCCTCCCTCTCACTGGGATGTTTATATTGGGGGATGGTGGATCGGCACACATTTTAAGACTCCCGTAAAACATGTTCCCTAAATAATTTTAAATGTTTTTTCTTTTAAATAAAAATATAATATTCAAACTTTTATACAGAAAAAGAAAATTTAAAAAAAAACATAGAACTATATTTTATAATAGCCTTAAAATACGTGTCAAACACGAGAACAAAGTATGTAAAGATTCCATTAGGACAGAGGGAGTATGAATTTAACATTTTCCTATTTTTTTCTTTTTAGTTACCAAAATATTTCTCCCTCCTTTTGCTGTTTGGAGAGATTTTTTGTGGTGTGTGTGTTCTTGCTCCCCTTTTTTTGGTATTTGAGTGCTCCTTTTATTCTCAGGACAGCTTCGTGTCCCCTCAAGAAGATGCTGCGTAATCTCTCTTTTCATTCGTGGCTCGCCTTCAATTTGTCATGATTCAATGAATCTTTCCAGAATATTCAGATGAAATTGGCGGGAGAGTTAGTTATATTGTTGTATAAAGAGATTGTGAGGATAGGCCGGAGTTTTTTATGTTTTTGCAAATTGTGAACTTGTGTTCCTCTCTTCCTTCCCCTGTACTCTTCTGTAAACATTTAGCAATTCTTGGTTGTATTACAATTCTCTTTTCGAAATCCTTACAAATTGGTATCAGAGCCTACGATCCTTGGAAAAGAATGACGACAAATACTCGAGCACGTTTAGCAGATGAACAATGGCGAGAAATGGAGGCTCGTATACAAGATCTTCAGAAATCTTGCCAGAAACAGATCGATGCTAGTCAAGTAAGCCTAGAAAGTAAGATTTTGGGGCGAATCGACCAAATGATGGGTGTAATTACGAGTTGTGATGCCAAGATTGAAGCTTATAACAAGAAGTTGGATGATAAGATCAATAGCAAATTTGAGGGTTTGTGCAAAAATCTGCATTTAGAACGAACAGTGGGTCGTGACAGCGAGGTGTTTGTGGAAAAGACGCCCATTTTAAAGACACCACTGTTCATTCAGAATGGAGGTAAGAGTGATGATGGGGTATTGTTTTTCAAAGAAAAAGGGCCAAAGATGAACTATTTGCAACCGCGGGTGGAATTGGCAATGTACAATGGGGAAGATCCACGTTCTTGGTTGCGGAAATGTAGCAAGTTTTTCTTGATTCATCAGATGAATGAGAAAACAAGATTGGAGATAGTCGAATTATATATGGAAGGAAAGGCAGACATCTGGTTTCAAAGCTACAAAATGGTTAAAGGTCTTACTAGCTGGGATGATTTTTCTGATGCACTGGTTAAAAGATTCGGCAAGAAAGGAGGAATTGACGAGCAAGAGGAGTTCAACAAATTGGTACAGGTAACAACTGTTCTCGATTATATAGAGAAATTTGAAGAACTCAGATCTTTTCTGTTGTGTAGAAATAAGAATCTTGATGAAAATTATTTTATTTCTAGTTTCATTTCTGGTTTAAAGAGTGAGTTGAAACCGATGGTGAGGTTGATGAAACCTAAAACTTTGATAGATGCAATAGAGATTGCTCAATTCCAGGAACAAACTGTAGAGATAATCTTGAAGAAAAATGATAGTACAAAAGGGAAATTGAATAGTATTGGGAGTAATAAGAGTTGGAACAGCAAGGAAAATAATAAGAGAAAATGGGAAGAGGATGAGAAAAAGACTGATGGGGTTTTTAAGAAGATATCACCAGAGGAGTTTCAGTATAGAAAGAATAATCATCTTTGTTATAAATGTGGAGAGAAATAGGGGCAAGGTCATGTTTGTAAAAATGCTCAATACACTTTTATGTTGTTTGATGAAAGCACTGAAAAAGCATTGGTAGAGTTGGAACAAGAGTGTGAGGAAGAGGATAAAGAGAATGCAACTTTGGCAGAAGTTTCATTAAATGCATTATCGGATAACATGACTAGAAAAACTATAACATTGGTGGGAAGGATTGGAACAGAAGTGGTTAGTATGTTAGTGGATACTGGTAGTACTAAAAGCTATATAGATGCTAAATTGGTGGAGAGGATTAACTTGAAGAGTACAGGAATAGAGGAACTGCAAATTAAGTTAGCTGATGGGAGGACAGTGAGTAGTAAAAGAAATATTCCTAAAGTAAAATGGAAGATTCAACAGTATCAATTTTGTTTTGATTTGAGGGTTTTAGAAATAGGAGGATGGGATATGATAATTGGAGTTGACTGGTTGGAGCAATACAGTCCTATCATGTTTGATTTTAAGAAACTTTATTTGAAACTTAATGCTGATGTAGACGAGAAGGATCAGATGATATTGCAAGGAATGGTCAAAGAAGCAGATATCAAACTTGTCAGAGGGAAAGCTTTGGATCATTTCAATAAAGGAAGGGTTATAGGAAATATTATGGATACATCACAAAAAGAGGCAAAAGAATCTATTTATTCTTAACATGAAGATCAAAATGAGGTACTATATGGTAGTATTTCTTCTTTACTTGACAAGTATAATATAGTTTTTGCTACTCCTGATGCACTACCACCAGTAAGAAATGTGGATCATTCTATTCCATTATATGAGGGTTCAAAACCATTTAAGCTTAAACCCTATAGGTATCCACATTGACAGAAGAGTGAAATCGAGAAACAGGTTCAGGAAATGCTTGATGCTGGTACGATTAGACCAAGCAATAGTCCTTATGCTTCACCAGTAATCTTGGTTAAGAAGAAGGATAATTCATGGAGGTTTTGTGTAGACTATAGACATTTAAATAATCTGACTGTCAAGGATAAATTTCCTATTCCCAATATAGATGAGTTGTTGGATGAGTTGCATGGGTCAAAGGTATTTTCAAAACTAGATTTAAGGGCTGGATACCATCAGATTCTAGTCAAGCCAGTAGACATTCCTAAAACAGCATTTCAGACACATCATGGACACTTTGAATTTGTCGTAATGCCTTTTGGGTTGACAAATGCTCCAGCTACGTTTCAGGCATTAATGAATCAAATATTTCAGCCATATTTGAGGAAGTTTGTTTTAGTATTCTTTGATGATATCCTCATATATAGTGCTGATTTGGATAGTCATATAAAACACTTGGAACTGGTTTTGCAAATTTTACAGAAAAATCAGTTATATGCTAAAAAATCTAAATGCACTTTTCTAGTGCAATCAGTTGATTATCTGGGGCATATGATTTCTGGGAATGGCGTGAGCATGGATCCTTCTAAGGTGGAGAGTATTTTAGCATGGCCTGTTCCTACAATAGTTAAGGAATTAAGAGGGTTTTTGGGTTTGTCTGGGTATTACAGAAGATTCATTAAAGGGTATGGAGCTATAACAAGGCCTTTGACTAATTTGCTTAGGAAGGATAGTTTTGTATGGAATTCTGAGGCTACAGCTGCTTTTGAGGAACTTAAAACGACTCTCAGTTCTGCACCAGTCCTGGGAATTCCTGATTTTTCTCAGCCCTTTATAGTAGAAACTGATGCGTGTGGTAAAGCAATGGGGGCAGTGCTAATGCAGAAGGGTCGACCCATATCTTATCTGAGTAAATCCTTCAATTCTAAGAATTTAGGGTTGTCAGTCTATGAGAAAGAGCTGTTAGCATTAGTAATGGTTGTTACTAAGTGGAGACATTATTTGGTGGGGAATCACTTCATAATTAAAACAGATCATCAGTCTCTGAAATATTTGTTGGAACAACAATTACACACAGCTTTACAATATAAATGGATGTCCAAGTTATTAGGGTTGGATTATGAAATTCAATATAAGAAAGGGTGTGAAAATGTTGCAGCAGATGTTTTATCTAGAAGGGAAGAGTCCACAGCAGCAACTGAAATACAACAAGCATGTTCAATAACTGAGGTACAACCACTGTGGATACACCAAGTTCTTTTGAGTTATAATGATGATCAGGAATGTCAGCAACTAATCAGTAAAGTGCTACTGGAGAATGATGAGCATTCTGAATATCAGTATGTTCAGGGAATTCTGAGAAAGAATCAAAAAATTTATCTGGGAAGCTCAGGGGGTGTTAGAAAGAAAATGATTGAATTACTACACAATTCAACATTAGGGGGACATTGAGGACAAAATGCTTGCTATCAGAGGATGAAGTTGATTTTTTACTGGCCACTTATGAAGAATGAAATCATTGAGGTGATTAAAGGATGCGAGGTTTGCCAGAGAACCAAAAGCGAGCATATTCAAAGTCCAGGATTATTGCAACCTCTAACAATTCCAAACCAACCTTGGACTCATATTTCAATGGATTTTATAGAACAACTGCCAAATTCAGAAGGTATGGATACTGTTTTGGTAGTAATAGATCGATTAACTAAATATGGACATTTTATCGCTTTGAGTCATCCATTTACTGCTTTGGATGTGACAAATCTATTCCTTGATAACATTTTCAAGTTACATGGAATACCTAGTTCTATAGTTTGTGATAGGGACAAGATATTTACTAGTGCGGTGTGGACTTCTATTTTTGAGAAGTTGGAGGTAGCACTGCATTTTTCAACGGCTTATCATCCACAGAGTGATGGCCAAACAGAACGCTTAAATCAATGTTTGGAAGCTTATCTGAGATGTTTTACTGGAGATAGACCTTCTAGTTGGAGGAAGTGGTTACCAATGGCTGAGTATTGGTATAATACTTCTTTCCATAGCAGTTTGGGAATTACCCCCCATGAAGCTGTATATGATATCAAACCAGTACCTTTAAGTCTAGGGAATTTACAAGACATGATCATTCCTACTGCTCAAAATGTGTTGCAACAGAGAACTCAAGTTTTGCAAGTTTTGAAGGAAAATTTGGCCAAGGCACAAAACAGAATGAAATATTTTGCAGATCAGAACAGAACTGACAGGACCTTTGAGAAGGGTGACTGGGTATATTTGAAATTACAACCATATAGGCAGCAAAGTGTTGCAATAAGATCCTCACTTAAGTTGACAACCAAGTTTTTTGGTCCATTTCAGATTCTAGACAAAATTGTTACTGTAGCTTACAGGTTAAAGCTTCCTGATCATGCCAGGATTCATCCAGTCTTTCATGTATCACTATTGAAAAAACATGTGGGAACAACTCCAATTCAAGCAGGTGTTTTACCAGAGGTTAACCAAGATGACATTAGTCCCCTTGTTCCAATTCGTGTGTTACAAAGAAGGGAAATCATAAGAGATAACAAGTCGGTACGACAGTGGTTAGTACAATGGTCCGGACTAGAGGAGATCGAGGCTTCCTGGGAAGATGTCACGTTTATTCACAGTCAGTTTCCTGACTTTCAAGCTTGAGGACAAGCTTGGTTTCAAGGGAGAGCGTTTGTCATGATTCAAAGAATCTTTCCAGAATATTCAGATGAAATTGGCGGGAGAGTTAGTTATATTGTTGTATAAAGAGATTGTGAGGATAGGCCGGAGTTTTTTATGTTTTTGCAAATTGTGAACTTGTGTTCCTCTCTTCCTTCCCATGTACTCTTCTGTAAACATTTAGCAATTCTTGGTTGTAAACATTTAGCAATTCTTGGTTGTATTACAATTCTCTTTTCGAAATCCTTACACAATTTCGTATATATAATTGGGCCTGGGCTTTAAAAGTATTGGGCTTGTTATCTTTTCTATCGGGCCGTGTTAGTTTGTCTCAATTATGCACATCAAGCCGCAACCGTAGCAACGAAACAGTCGTAAGAAATGATTACAGGACATAACATTTACGACTATCACAAACGAAAAATAAATAAATTATTGAAGATCTTACTTTGAATATGGCCAATTTTGTAAGCAAACAAAAATTAGTATGGCCTATTAAGTGGAAAATTTGAAAAAATATCATATAAAAATCATATTGGACCTGATTTTAACATTATCGATTCGATAAATTTAACATACACCGTCGTTTTAAAGTATTATGTATGACCCCTCACCTCCGACCTCGGATCCGCCATTAATTTACACATGGAAAAATTTGTAGTATAGAATTTGTAAATCTGTAGTATATAATTTGTAAATCTGTGGTGCTGCGTAACTAGCATCTGTACTAAAAGTACAAGTGAAGTTAGTAAATCACTACAGGCATTTCGTGACTGTCAAAACGTAATAAAATTAAAATAAATCAATAAAAATCTAGCATAATTTATATGATGAATTATATATTTTCCTTGTACCGTCTACAACAATTAGTTGCTAGTTTCTGCAGATAATTTCATGAATGTTTGGACCTGGAAAAATACAAGAGCATGATATGAGAGACCTGAAACCTGGCTATCTCGAAATAATAATCAGTGTTGGAGATATGAGAAGTTACTTGTTGTGAGTAGGGTTTGATCTGCTTGGTGGTACCCTTTTAAAGTTGGAATTAACTTGCTGCAAAGGCTGCTGCGAATCGGTGATCACAACTTGCGAAGATGAAGGCAAGATTGAAGCAGGTAGTGCATGCACTTTTGCCCATAGCCTTGATCCCTGTGCTCCATTATGTAGAATGAGAAAGAATGCTAAAACCAGAGTTGTCAGTAATGTTCTTAACTGGGATTTCATGATTCACAAATTTCAAGCATACAGAAGTTGATGCAGGTTTGTGAACTATTGCAACTCTGAAATTTATATATAGGGGGCGTTCGGATGCACCGGGAGAATGAGAATCAAGAATGAGAATGAAGGGTATGTGAATGGAGGTTAATGAGAATGATAATGAAATGGAAACCCAAGAGGCATGGTGGGTTTAATTTACGCAAGAGGCAACGATGTTCTCATTGCCCACCACTAAATTGATAATCCAAACAATATAATTACTTGAGTTTAAGGTTCTGATTCCTGTTAACCGGACACATTAACCATTAATCAAACACCCCGTAGAATCGATGGAAATATGTGCCATCTTGAAACCAAGATCTGGTGGAAAATGTGATGCAAGGTGGGATCATGTGTACTCATGTGATTCTGCTTTGACTGTTGCATCTATAATCTGGATTACACTGACTTAACTCTTATTTTCTAGGGGGATCACGTGATGATATTGGTGTTCAGCGAATTGTTAATTTAAATATTACCCATATGTCCTGTATATTTTTGCTTTTGCATGAGCACATACAGAATAGGATGTTTAGTTTGATATAAATTTGAACCGAATCTCAATAAATATTTATAAATTAGAGCTTTATTGGTTATAGAAATCCAAAAACACTCTACTGTGGGAGAGGTTTATAATTTGACACTCTCAAACAGAGACGCCTATTTTAACACTAAACGAATCGAAAAGGTCCGTTTCAATAGCACCAGAAACGAACTCTTTGCTGTGCTGAAAAAATGAAAGAACATTGAATAAGGATATATAGAGACTGGCGTCCCCTGAATCCTGATTGAACTAAAAAATAGAATCTTGTGTTGCTGGCAGGACTAATCCACTATGTATGCACACGACGGGACAACTAATTCTGAGATGTTGCAGGTTGTTCGACATCAACACTACTGCTGGGAGTGAAAGGATTGATTTTTCTATCTCTGCTTAAAAGTCTCTTTAGTGACCTTAACCGCGACAGCACGGGGGACTTCTGATCTTCCTCCTCGTTTGTCTGTCTTGGTATTTCGATTACCAAATAATGGTCATCTCGCGTATTATCACTACTGGTAGGAAACGAAGATGATGTTGAAGAAACCTGTTGGGAAGAAGTAACAACATCATCATGATCATCTTGTAATCGCAAAGTGCTGACCTGGACCTCATTGCCCCAATACAATACATTAGTAGGTAAGGTCAGGGCTTCTGTAGCAAGTACAGTTTCTGGTGTATTCTGTGTAATCCCCTGTGATGATAATTGATCGGGATTGGAATGATGAATCGGGTTTCTGCAAATTGGACAGGTGGAATGAGACTGAAACCACATATCAATGCAATGAACGTGAAACCCGTGGTTACATTTTGGTAAAATTCTAGTTTTTTCTCCTTGGATGACCTCTGAGAGACAAACCGAGCATTCCAAACCATCTTTGAAGTCTCGAGGAGAGAAGAGAACGACGGGCAGGGCTTTGAGGAACGAGGGGTCTAGACCGTGACCACGTAGGGCAGTGGCAGCAGTCACTACGTGGTGACCGCCAGCAAAATCGACGCGTCGTTGTCGACGAGTAATTGAGTTGCCACGTTGGCCTAAATGACGCCAGTACCATTTAGCATAGAGGTGAAGAAAGACCACAAATGCAATGACTACAAACAGAACTATGATAGCTACCACCATGATCTTGCCTGTTAGCTCAACTGCAGCTGATTCTTCCAGTTTCTGACTCGTCTCGTTGGAATGATCATCCATTTTTTAGGATTCCTAGTTTCTGCTTGTTAATTCGAATATGAACAAAAATAATTGACTTGGAGATTGGAGAGAAAGATGGATGAAGTGAACAAGTGAAATTTGTTAATATTATATAAGAATAGAGATTGTGGTGTTAGGCGTGGCGTGGAAGAAATGAAATGCATGAATGAAGGGAGAAATGAAAGTGAAAGTTATAGAGAGTTTTTAGGAGGAAAAATACAAGTCAAAGTCAGTAAGCAAGAGAAGAAGGAGAAGACTCTTCAACGGCTGCTGCCTGGTTAGTTTACAAAGAAAATCAGACGTTGGAAATTCAAAGTCGTAACTGATGCAGCTGCTTCGTAATTTCTTCTGCATTTTCATCTATCTTCATTTCATGTGATACTCGTTGCCCATTTGTGATAACAACAGACTGCTGTTTTACATGATTCATTCCATCACTTATTTTTAGGAATAAATATTAATATATTCATATCAATTTAATTATTAATATAAAATTTATTTCGAAATCCAAATTTTCGGTTAAGCACACGTGTATTAAAAAATGGAGAAATACATGTTTTAAAAAAGAAAAAATGATAAAAATAGCCGATTTTTGAAAAAATTTAACAAAAATAGTATTTCTAGAAAAAAGTGGTCAATTTTGGCCGAATGAATACTTCACTGTCAGTTGGGTATCCCAATTTGTATAAGATACTCCACTGGTAGTTGGGTATTTCATATATGGGATACTCCACTGCCAATTGGGTATATTGTATAAAGTGGATACTTCACTGACAGTTGGTATCTCATCGGCTAAAGTTTGCCAACTTTTCAGAAATTGGTTATTTTTGTCAATTTTATATAAAAATAGGCTAAATTTGTTTTTCACCCTTTAAAAAAGGGGTGAACTGACAAAAAAAAGTATAAAAAAAAATAAGAGGAACAAATAGACTTTACACCTAAAGATGGCTGCTCTTTGTGTGCCAAATAAAATATCAGCTCAATTTGACTTCTTTACTCCGTGTCATCGTTTTTATCCGAAAACATATCGCATTCATTTTTCACGTATCTCAAAATAATTAGTATTTAAATTCAAAAATTTATATATCAATACAAAAAATATGAATATAATTAATGTCGAGTTTGGTTTTTCAAAATAAGTATACGATACGAAACGAAAATATACGAAATAAATATATATAAATAAAATTTAAAAATAACTAATATTTATAATATAATTTAGATATCATATTTTCATACCGAAATACAAATAAGAATATTAGATTTCTGAATTTAGTTGTTTCCTATCCTGAATATTTAATTATCTAGTATATTTTTATCATTTAATTTTTTATATAAAATTAATGTACTCCCAAATACAAATTTTATTAATTTCCAATTATATTAAATAAATGATACACGAGTACAAATTATACTGTACCAGCCGCGGACACGAAGGGGAAGGGGGGGGGAAATAAAATATCTAAAAGCACTGGAGGGAGCAAACCCTCTCCTCAGCTCCCTCGAATATCTTTTATCTTCATTTGCGACCCTCACTCTCTCGCTCAATTGTGTTATTCAGTGATTGTATGAATGACCTCTACTCTCCATGCCTTTATTAGGTTCACTTCTCTTTCCCCTTCTATTACTTGTTCATTAATTATTACTCTTATTATTATTTGTGCTTTCCTTTCTGTTGCTGCTAACTTACTCATTATACTTTCTTTATTTCATCCAACTCCATTTCCTATACAATGCTCAAATATGTATCATTTCTATTATTTAGCATCATTTTATAGCAGTTTTATTGGTTCCATTGGACTAAGTTATGTTTCATGGATGCTATATTCTAGATGTAGCATCACTGTTGGACTTACTTTTATTAAACGCGCTTCTCCAATTCAATGCTACACTTGCTTCTAAAATAGCAAATTGTTAGCACATATGTTGCTCTAATTTCTACATAAGAATGTAAGTGGGAAGACCGGAAAATGGATAATTAAAGTCTAGCATATACTTTTAAATTATACTAGATTGGATGCAATTTGGTTCTAATTGGATTTAATTGATACATTTTCTGAAGTGCAATTACAATTCCTCTTTCTTCGAGTAGTATAGGTATGATTTCTTAAACATGGCTACTCCTTGTGCATATTATTGTATTGCTATACACTACTGCATCTAATTATATCCTATGCGACTCATCCTCGCATTGTTCATGCACCTATGTCGCAGAGCTTACTTCTTCCCAGCATTCCTTCCAAGATCATCTGCTTCCTTTGGGGGCTCGCAAGTTGTATCATGTAAATGATATGAGATTGTCATATCTGTCAATATCTTTCAAGATCCCCACACAAATAAGAGAGTTCAATATCAGTCATATTAAGCTGCAATCTAGGGGGGCTCTGGTTAGTGCAGTCGCTACCCTTGAACCGAAGATTTCAGCTGAGAGCGATGCACATGATGATCACCACAGAATGCATGTTGAAACTGGTTCCCAAAAAACCCAAGGGGTTGAGCATCAATCTACAAGTGAGGAATTTACTGATGTAGACGATAAAGAAAAATTAAGAAGGATGAGGATCTCCAAAGCAAATAAGGGAAATACACCGTGGAATAAAGGCAGGAAACATAGTCCAGGTAGCTAACAGCATTAAGAAACTTGAGATTTAAACGAGCGTATATAAGAATTATTATACTTCTTGTCATTTTTGTTGATTACCTGAATCTGTTGCATTTGTAGAAACCCTGCGGAAGATCAGAGAGAAGACTAAGCTTGCAATGCAGGATCCTAAGGTGATGTCATGTAAGAATAATGTTACACAATACACAATAATGCAAAAAAATATGTAATCATACATAAAATTCAAATTACCGAGTAGCACCCATTTTTTGTATCTCGATGAATACTATCTGTAACCTGGACTTTTCAGTTCCGCTGTTGTACCAGCGTTAGAGAAGGAGAGGACATGAATGTTGCTATGTGGGGTTATAGGTTTAGAGAAGGAACCGGTCTTGGTACACATGTCCTGCATTCTTGAGTAACATGGTATATAATGAAATGGCATATAAAGATCGATTGTTTTTACCTCCAAATTTACAGGTTTATATTTCCATCTAAGCTGTTGGTGAAATTACTATGGAGTGGTTTCTTCTATTCTGTGGCCATGTAACTATGTATTCCATATGCACTAAAGATCTTTCATCTAGGCTTCTCGCACTGACCTTTTTTACTTGTAATGTGATTCATATGATGATTTGAACTATTTTGGATAACCTACTTTTAAGTGACAGTACTTTGGTCTCTTAAAGAACAAGCTTGTTGTTGGTACATGGACTTGCTTGCTATGTAACAACTACAATAATGCTCCATTTGGTGGATAGAATGGAAAGAAAGATTGTGTACATAATTCAAGAAATAAGGAAGAATGTACGAGTGAAGAGTGAAAAAAAATGAGAGCATTCCTTCTCAAATTTGTGGTTTTCAGCTTTAGTTCAGATTGCTAGAAATGCAGAAGAGGAAGGAACATAACTTATAAAAATTGCTTTATAAATAGTACTAATGTCATTCCATTCTCTCCCCGTCTCATTCACCCCAATCAAAGACAACATCAGTGATTTACAACTATTACAAGTAAAATATAAGTTTCTGTTTGATCATTATTGAGCTATTGATTTTTCTTTGATGGATCACCTATGGAATTGGGGCTTGCGCATTTTCTTTTGGAGGAAAATTTTCATATTTTAAATTGTTACGCATATGATTTGTAATTTCATTTAGCATGCTTTAATTGCGCAGGTCAAGATGAAGTTAGTAAATCTGGGGCATGCTCAAAGGTAGAGTCTCATTTATTCTGTATTGATGCAGTATTAATTTGCCTCTTTACATATATTTCCTTTTAGTATATACCATTGGTACTATGTATTAGTTGTGTGAATAGACTTCTGGAGTGGACTACTAAATAGTGGAAACTATACACCAAACTAATTCCTCTTCCATGGCGTCACTTTAGATATTGATAATTTTTTCAATAGACATAAACTCAAACACTAGTAAATTCATCTATGAGCTCATACATACAAATATTCCTACATTTTTTAATAATGCTTTATGTATTGTGCAGCGAAGAAACGAGGATAAGAATAGGGGTTGGGGTGCGAATGGGGTGGAATAAGCGTCGTGAAAAGCTGATGCTACAGGAAACTTGCCACTTTGATTGGCAAAACTTAATAGCTGAGGCATCGAGAAAGGGCTTGGCTGGTGAGGAAGAACTGCAATGGGACTCCTACAAGATTTTGGACGAAGAGCTTGAGAAGGAATGGGTAGAAAGTGTTGAACAAAGGAAGAGAAGCCCCAGGCCCAAAGGTAGCAAGAGAGCCCCCAAATCAGCAGAGCAGAAAAGAAAAATTTCCGAGGCAATTGCTGCTAAATGGGCTGATCCTGTAAGTTGAATGTTCTAAATTAACCTGTGTGAAGCATGGGGATAATTTTTTTTCTTTTCTTCAATAATGAATAAATTATATTAGATTAGTATTTATTAGGTTATAGAATATTTGTAAGATTAATTTAAATTTTGTAACTATTAATTATATATACAGGAACCAAAATTTGGTACTACTATTTTCTAGCTAGTACTAGTACAGAAAAGGGGTTTCATCAATTAACAAATAACTAGTTTTTTTAACCGGTTCGATTGGACAGATTTTTAAAATATTTTTAGTGATTTCCTATTCATTTTTTAATAATTATATATTATTATAATAATATTATGTTGTAAATAACAAATTCAACTTTTAATATGTTGTTGATAGAATTGGAATCTCAGACCTTTGTATTGAATATCTTTTTAGTAACAAATCTGATGATTCTCATAAATTTAGTTTGAAGGACCTAAGCCTAACGATTGTTGAAAGAGATGATTAAAAATCATTTTTTTTAATTTCTATTTAATATTATTTGAAGAAATACCACTACATTTTATAATCATATTATATTAATATTGTTATTGAATGTGTTTTATTAGTTTATGTTTCTATTTTAAATTGTATTAAAATAGAAATTTTATAGTTTCTACATTTCTTCTTCCTTTTTAGCTCTCTGTGGGATCCTCAGATGGCCATACCATGCCACACCACAATAACCCTTTTACTCCAATTATATATAGGATATTAAACATATAGTGTAATCCGTACGGATCAAAGAAGTATGTCTGTAACTTGATCCACATTATATACTCAGATAAATCCTACTTTTGACCTTAAAAGTTTACAAAATCTGGGTAAAATAAGAGTTATCCTTCACATTTTGTAATTGCGCCGTAATGATGATTCTACCAGTTGGTATTTCATTTTTACATAGTATTTTATTCATTGAAGTATTTCTTGGCTCAACCAGGCTTACCGTGATCGTGTATACAGCGGTCTTTCAAAATATCACGGTACCCCTATTGGTGCTGACAATCCTAGAAGGCGGAAGAAAACAAGCTCAAGCTCAAACACAAGCACAAGCTCAAGCACAAGCATATCAAAAAAGAAGAAAATTGTAACAGATAATTCTGCATGTAATACAACAAAAAGAACAACTCAACAAACAATTAAGAAAAGAAGTAAGATGCCCATCTATACGGACCCGCTAGCAAGTTCCAAGTTGAAGATGATTAAAAATATTAGAGCAGATAGAGAGAATAAAAAAGCTGAAGCAATCACTAGAGCCAAGTAAGTTCCCCTTTTTCTGAACTATATGCAATATATAGACTCTATATATTGGTTCAAGTATAAGTAGCTTGAAAAAGGAATGGTTTGGATAAATGTGGCAAAAATGAATCAAATGAATTCACATTGGTCATATTTTTCAGAGTGATAAGGGTCTGAAAAAGTCCCTGGGTGCTAATTTTCTATTTCATTTCATCTTCTCCCTTGAACGATATTATATTTATTTTTCTTTAAATTAGTATTTTTTTTCTTTCGTTTGAAGTTTTAACCAAACAAAATGTTTGTAATAGGAAAAAAAGGCTTTTCCATTTTTTTACGCCTGACATCTTGAGACAGGATTATTAATTCTGGCTCTTTTGGTTCTTATATTCCAAGTTGTGTATAAATCCCTTAATCTACTCTTTGCCATAAAAGCATTACTGGGGTTTTTTGATTTTACTCAACAGCATAATAGAGAGTGTGGTTGTTATTATGCAGGCTTTTAATAGCTGAAGCAGAGAAGGCAGCAAAAGCCCTTGAGTTAGCTGCAACCAAGAGCCCCCTTGCTCAAGCATCCCTCATTGAAACTAGGAAGCTCATAGCTGAAGCAATTCAGTCTATTGAATCTATAGAGGGCGTTCCTGATGAAAATGACTCAAACATTCTTTCAAGCCATACTGTTAGTAGTTTCAAGACGAAGACTGACACTAGATCTAATGGTTTGTTCATAAAGAATCAGATGGAAATAAATGGATCCCAAGCCTTACTGTCATATTTTGATGACATTTCAGACTCTGCTTTTGATGACTTTAATTTGCAGGAATTACTGAGCCGCGAGGATGAACTTCTACCAAACAGCTCCTATGATGCGGATTTTATGAATGGTAAAGAGTACTTTAAAGAATTGCTTAACAATGACACCAATTTGTCTCAATACAAAACACTTCAGGAAAAGATAGAGCCGTCCAGCTTCACGCATCAACTGGATCGACTGACACCCAATGGTAGTAACGTCAGGCATGGAAACTTGGTGCGAAATGGAGCAAACTCTGAATTAGGGGAAAGAGAGAGACCTACAAAATCAACAAGGGAAGAGAAACCACCTAAATCAATAAAGAAAATTAAAAAGTGGGTTCGAGGAAAGCTTGTTGAAGTGAGGGAGGAAGATTAGAGAATAGCAGACTGTTTTGCACCCGGGCAGGGAGGTTTTAGTAAAATCCAGATGGTGAAATAGTGGCATCTAAAGAGTTGTACCGGTGGTGATCTACCAAATATCACCACGAATTCATAATGTGGTTTGATGATCTGAGAAATTAGCGTAGTTGTAGTTTTCATCTTTTTAGTCTTTATACATGTTGAAAGGAACATCATATATGTTGTAGCATCATCCATGTACTCGGGTTATATTTCTGAACAGCATTGGTTGGTTGTCCATGACTGTTCCATGTGGTTAAATATTTGTTGAGGACTGTTGTAGATGTGCTTATAGTATACATTCTTGTTTGAAAATATACACTTTAGCAACCAGGAATATTTTTATATACATATCTGGTTTTATTAAGCCCAATTTTTTTGCAAGATTATGGCAGGCGAGAAAATTGGAGTAGAGTAAGGCTCTGTTTGGGATTGCTGTTAAAAATTGATGTGCTATTAGAAAAAGTGATGCTGAAAAAAGTGTGTTGTAAAAATCAGATGACTGTTTGATAATTTTTTTGATATTTATATGTTTTGATGCAAAAAATTAAAAATAATAATGTTTTGGTAATGTTTGATGATGAAATGAGTATTTGCTTACCTCAAAAGCTGATAAACAGCTTTTTCTAAAAAGCTGGAGGACTTGTTTTCTCTAACAGCTTTTAGGTCAAAAGTATTTTTCCAAAAAACAGCTTTTGAATTTTACTAAACAGTTTTTAAACAGTTTTTCGCTGAAAAACTGCTATTGCTGTTAATCACACCCTAAATCAGAAAGCAAGAGTTTTTGAACACTTTGCAACCTGATAAATAGATTGTTCACACCAGGCAAAACACAGATAAACCAAGCAATAAAGCACCCGATCCAATCGTTGAATTGATTAAAACGTTGAACACTAGAGTTCCTAATGAAATTAGATTTTTCTTCTCTCCTGTAATGAGTTGAACTAGATATTGAATCATGAAGGCAAAAGAGTTGGGGCAGAAAGAATTATTAGTATAAACAGATCTAGCGTATGTTCTGTACTCTGGAGGCCATATTACAATCAAGGACATGCAAATAAATGTATCAGCAATAAGCCATCTTCTGTAAAAGATAATAAGAATGGCAATCAAAAACCATACACAACTTTTCACATTCATCTTACACATAAGAGGAAGAAACAAATCTTCCTGTTGCTCGTCTAGAATTCACGGTCATTGTCAGCCCTCGGAGATAAGCCTTGTTCATTCCCCACTGTTCTCTTGCTCATGTTTGTACGTTGCACCAGTCGAACCAATGCCTCGACCACTTCTGACATAGGTGGCCGAAATTCAGGCTCCGGCTATACAGACACATTAGAGATCAAATTATTCAGAATGGAACTAAAAACAATAACTAGCACTTATCTAATTATAATGTACTGAAAATAAATGGCCAATTTGTCCAGATTTAGCACATTACCTGGACACACAGAGCAATTACATCTGCAAACCGGGATAGGGATTTAACTGGGTAGAGCCCATTTAGTGCTGGATCAACCATCTTAGCCAAAGCATCAATATCATGAAGCTGGGGTGTCGCCCACCGAACAAGAGACTGCTCTGACCTTGGCCTTGAGCTACATCAAAATCACAAGTTGCATCAGATTCAAGCAACTTAAACACTCGTCAACATTTACAAGAATATTTAGCATAAAGAAACCTGTCAAATGGTTTTCGTCCGCTAAGAAGCTCCAACATGGACACTCCAAAACTGTATACATCGCTTTTTATAGTGTATTGGGCAGACATTGCAACCTCAGGTGCACTGTATCCAGAACCTGCATTGTGGTTCAAAGCCTGCAAAAATAGTGAAACACTATGGCTAAAGGAATACAGGTCGAAGCACTCTTTGCAACTAATGATAATCTATCAATTATATTTGGTCATTTGGTGTCCCGTAGATTCAAATTTGAAGAGGGGGGGGGTCTTATTAAGGTGCAAGATAAGAGCTCTATGTATACCTGGTCTGCATCTAAAACAAGGCTCGCTAACCCACAATCTGAAAGATGAGGATTTAGCTCCGTGTCTAATAATATATTGGCTGATTTGAAGTTCTTGTGAACAACAGAAGGAGAGCAAACTTCATGCAGATACCTAAAAGCAATAATTGAGCAAGATTATTGACTTGGGTTCCATGCATTAAAATTGAATACAAATTGACAAGGCAAATATCTTAATGATCATTCATTAAGAGAAATATGATAAACCCTGTTTACAACCAGCAAACATCTCTGTGAAATAAAATGAGGAATGGAAACTTTAAGAGGTGCTTAGGTACTGTTAAATCTTCAATCAGAACTTGCATTGGTTTAAAGTCACTATTTGCTTGGCTTAGACATAAAATCACCAAGAACCTTAAAGACTATTGACTTTAAACGAATGCAAAACTATAACCAGACAGACATGGCAATCAACAACTTAAGAACTCTATAACACAGAGATGCAAACACCTATTCTAGCATAGGTATAACAGCAATCCTAGACATGTGCCGAATTACTCAAGAATTATATTAGATAGACAATAGCAAAACAAAAAACTTCATTTTTATAAAACATCGCTTGCTTATTATATCATGTATAACAAAATGATTCATTATCAGTGTAACTTACTCCAATGCACGTGCAGTTCCCAAAGCAATCTTGACACGGGTGTTCCACGTCAAGGGCTTGCTAAATTCATCAGAGACGTGCAAGAAATCATGCAAAGAACCGTTTTTGTAGAACTCGTAAACTAGCAAATGCTGCCCATGCTCTGAACAGTATCCCACCAGTTCGGCCACATTAGGATGCCTTAATTGGGATATGTCTGAAACCATATTTATAAACTCTCCAGACAAATGACTTGGCAGAGCAGATGAACTTATTTTCTTAACAGCAAGAACCTAAAATATCAAAAAATATTAAAACAAGTTGAGTAGTAACATAACACACAGAACTTAACTGAGAAAGTAAAACAAAGGTGGCACAAGGAGGAAAACAATAATATTTTAAGAACATGAAACAGAGTATACCCTGCCATCATCAAATTGAGCCCGATAAACACGTCCAGTGGAACCTTCGCCAATAAGATCCTCAACGTTAAAGCTATTTGTTGCAATCTGCAGATCGGCTATTGAATATGATATGGCATTAATCGAAGTCGTGTTTACTTTCTTTGCGGTAATAGGCCTCACTGATAGATCATCTTCATCAAATGATTTATGACGATCTACTGGTGGGGGTCTCAGATTAAATGAAGCAGAATTTTCAAATGTCTTTGTAATTGGCATTGAGGAAGCCTGAGTAGGCTTTGTTTCTGCAAAAACATAACACACATTAACACGTACCACTGAGTCGCTAACATCACGGAAAAGTTACATGTTCAAACTAATGTGACATAATATTTAATAAACATTTATCCACAATAACTCAACAAAATCATTGTTGACTATAATACGTAGTGAAGTACCCTCACAACAAGACAGATTAAAGGAAACCTAAAAAGAATTGCTATACAGAATCATAAACTGCAGATCAAAAAATGGTTAAAATTATCATATTTGGCTATGTATTAGCGGGGTTTCTTTTTATCTAAGTTAATAGAACTTTCTGTTTCCATTACAATAACTCGTTACTACCAAAGAGAGTTGAATTTGTGAGTACAGCTTATAAGAAAACCTGTTTTCACAAAAATCACAAGATTTTGCAATAGTCATCGACGCAAGAGCCAACAGTTTGGAACAAAGAGTAGGTCATGTACATAACCAACAGCCAAACGGCTCTAGATATATAATTCAAGAGACATTTTTGTTCATATGAACTTGTCAGTAGCTAAGATGTCATAAGTATCAGTAGCCAAAACATGAGATAGCCATAATGTAACACCTTAATATGACTACAATATAGATTATATAAGGAACTGTTTACTCTTATTAATGTCATAAATCTTAAGAGTGTTATTGGCAGGTTTATGATACTCGGGGGAGAGCTTCTGAGAAGGGTGATGAGATTTGTTGAGATAAAAAGTTATAAATTTTTTCTATTGAATGGAGAAGATTGGTACCTTGGACTTCTTGTGAAGCGTAAGAAGTGAAAGGCTGACTATCAGCTTTCTCTATATCTGCAGATGACTTTTTGGACCTTCTCTTCACTATAAAGAATGCAATCACGGCTCCAACAACTAAAATGGATATGACAATTCCTGCCACACCAGCACCGCCTATACCTGATTTCTTGCTTCCACCATCTGATGAGTTATTATCACTTGGTTTTCTATTTCGGTTGCCACTGTTGACTGGAGGAGTGCCAGGTGGAGGAGGTGGTGCAGGACCCGAACTCCAAGAGTTACCCTCTCTCCTGTTACAATATCATGCATATAATGCTTAAATATAAAATTCTCTACTTGGCTTATAATATAATCGGGAAATTAATGTGACAAATCCTTACTGAATAATGCTTTTTAGTCGATCAGGAATCCAACCGCTGAAACGGTTATTTCCCACATTCCTGAGATTGTAGATAGAATAGAGTTATTAATATTAAGTTGATAGCCCTTACTAAGAGTAATAGACTTGTATTACTCACAAATTATGCAGGGGGAGATTAGCAAGGACATTTATAGTGCCTGTGAACTGGTTGTTTTGCAAATACCTGCACAACAATTAACATTGAAGCCAAAAAGGATCTTATAAATATAACCAAAACTGTGAAATGACCTTAACACTTACATATTGGCCATGCTTGAAAGGGCGCTGAAACTTTCAGGAAGATCACCGGTCAAGGAATTAAAAGAGAGATCCCTGGTGCAAGAGCAATAACATATGTCAAACCAAGCAAAGCAAGGACTCAACTCCCGACAAAGTAAAAAAATTGAATAGTGATTGCAATGTAGAGTAACCCAAAGCAAATTACACAAGTGAAAGTTAGCCAGTATACTGCACTTTTGACAAAAAGGTACCCGAGAAAAAATAAAAAAAGATAAAAAATAAAATTTCAAAAGTAATCCCGCTAAAAGAGTCAAACAAATAACTAAAGAGATATGATCTTGTATGAAAATGGACGGGGTAATCTCACAAAGTAGAGAGAGATGAAAGTGATCCAAACATGTCACTCAGCTGGCCCTGTAGTTGATTGCGACTAAGATTTCTACACAGGTAAATTAGAAAAAAAATCATTAGTTTTGGCTTTTAAACAGAACCGGACAAGATTAAAGAGAAAACTAACATGTACTCAATCTTAGTCATTCCTGATATGGAATAAGGGACACTTCCACCGAAACCACATCCAGCAAGATTTCTGCAATTAATAAAGACGTGGAAAAAATATGATAACCTTTATCTATAAAATATAATATTTTGGTTAAGAGAAAAAAAAGGGGAAATCTTACAGTCGTTGCAAATTTGGTGGAAGGTTATAAGGTATCTGGTTCCCAAGATTATTATTGCTCAAGTCACTGCAATATAATCATATCACCCATCAGTGTAACTAGACAGACCATAATTGAATAGGTATTAACAAATAGGTGGGGTTACGCTATTACAAGGTGGTTAATGATTTCATATTTGTGAGCTCGTAACCCATTGATCCAGTGAGCCCAAGACCTGATAATTTTCTGTTTTAAATTTTTTTTTTAAAAAAAAGAAGAAAGATATTAGTTAATATGATCCCAAGACAGGATGCTAATGAACTGAGAGCATAAGATAGCTCACATTTCTGTGACTTTTGAGCCTGAGCAGGAGATGCCTTTCCATGAGTCTCTACAGGGATCACCGCCATTTGCTGTCCACTTTGTGAGCTGCTGTGGTGAATTCAGACTGGTATACAAGACCCTCAGAGCAGAAACTGTATACCAAAACATCACAGTAAGAGAATACTCAGTTCAAACATATTCTTCTCACAAAAGCTCATACAAAGTATAAATGCATAGAGTTATCTATATATATTGGAATTACTGCAAATTATCACATTAGATAGTAAATGAAATATAAGGTATGCAACATAATTACATAACTCTCTAGAGACCGTCAAGATTAGTATCTGATACAAGCTCAAGACACATTTCGCATCGGTACACAACTGCCCTTTATGTGATTTTCAAATGGCAATTAGGCTGAAAGAAATCTTTCTTACCAAAATCCAAATAAAAGTGGAGTACTTGTGCTGAATGTAGTTGAAATACGATAATATCACATAATTATGAATAAAGATATGAAGATGGCATTTTACGGGAAATGTCATACACCATACACCTTTGTCGAATTGAAGATTCATGCCATAAGGAGAAGAAGAATTGTAATTAAATTGGTGTTGTGCATTAACCAAAATCTCTGAAGGTATATAAACTTACTAAAAAGGAGATTTCTTTGATGACAAAAAGAAATGGGGAGAAGTAAAAAGGCATGCCCAAAGTGCCTCCAACAAAACTAACAGCTTGAAATAACATGTACAATGGCTTTAACCCATCCTTTATCATTGGCCATTATTCTATAAAAATGTAGTTTATTCACCGGAAAATCTCTACAGCCAGAGAATATCACTTGAATAACTTGTTCTTTGTAGTTAGACAGTACAGGACAGAAACTTATGAACAATAACATTTACAACAGCAAACTCTATCAACAAATGGGCAGGCCTTAAAACTTATCCATAGCAGCAAAGGGTTTAGAAAAAGCATGTAAAGGAAAAAAAACATAAACCACAATCTCTGTAAAAAGATTGTTTCATTAAATTTATATATATATCTAAAGTGAGGTGAGGCTATGAATTCAAGATCTCCACACATATAAAACCAACTTACGAGAAGATAATCAAAATAACTATAATAATTAGCAGGAAAGACACAATATTTGCTTGATTCTTGGTGGTTCTTGCATCAAACAAATAGAAGAACAATGTACATGTGAAAACAATGAAAAGGGAACAAACCATCTTGCGGATCTGTATCAGCTTTGATAAAACTTGAACCCAAAAGCAGATTAAAAATGGTAAGCAGCAGCAGCAATAGCAATGTCTTCATCTCAAGCAAGAACCAAAGTAAAATGAAACACAACTCTAACCTCACCTAAGTCTATGTTTTGTAATGAATACTAATAATAATTAATTAGAATTAAGTTAAGAAAATAGATTTGAATAAACAACTAGTACTAGTACAAATTGAAGTAATGCTTGTGGGTACACATTTTGAGGAAATGTAAGAAAAGTTGGGAGGCACGATCTGATAAACAAGAATCCAAAGCCACATAAAATTATTGTGTTAGACAGACACAAATTATTAATATAAGTATAAAAAAAGAAATAAGAACACGGTTTTGTAGCACTACACAGCACAGGCCACAGCTAGCTGGCTGTGGGATGTTGAAAGTTATAGTATAATGAGATGAGATGCGCGTGAGAGAGAGTTGCCTCTTGTGAGATGAGGGAAAGTTGAAGAGTAATCAGTGGAGATGATTAGGTGATTTACAGGACGATGATTGGATTGAAGAGATTTGGATTAAAGGGATCGGATTTTAACTTCTTTTTTTACAGGCTGAGTGTGAATAGATTTTTTTTACTTTAGTCACCAGTCACACACAGACCAGGCTGAGGTGGCTAAAAGATTTGGGATCATCCCTATGTGAATTTACTACAAATTAGAGATAGATATATTACATGTATAGATGTCAGGCGTGTTTGGCAATCCATTTATAAGTGTAAGTAAGAGTTTATCGACAAGTGTTTGTCGACCCATAAATTGATAAGTTGAATGTTACTAATTACGTATTTTTTTTTTAATTTATTTTGATTTTTCGTTGATTTATTAACCTCAATTTTATAATTTATATTTTAAATGTTAATCTAAGTTAAAATTCAAGAATTTAGATAATTATATTTAATAATTATATATTTTAGTTCATTTAAGAGAAAAAAAATTCCAACTTATAAGTAAAATTATCCAAACACTTATTTAACTTATAAGTACTCTTTACTTATCACTAATAATTTACTTAGTTAATTTTAAATCGTAAGTTATTTATTTTCAGATTTCCCAAACGAGAACATTACAACCCGTATATGAATTTTTTACCTATCAACCAAAAAGAATATAAAATATCCATAAACGGCGTCGTTGCAGAAATTATGTATTCACTACTCCTATATATTAGCAGAATAGAGTAAAGTTCTATGGAGTCCACCTTTAATTGGAGTCCTCGGAGTCCATATATGTTCTGCAAGTAAAATATAGCTTAAAATATTGCAAAACATATTATTTTTCGACAAACATCACTATTCTATCAAAAATCTTGTAGATTGCATACATTTTACAAGCAGAACATTGCAAAAATATATATTCTACAAAACATGTTTAGTTTGCAGAACATAAATGTTCATGTTGCAGAACATATTGCAGAACATACATATTGTACCGTAAATATATGAGATTTGCATGATTTTGTTAAAGTTATGCTATTTGTGTAACATGTTTTGCAAAATAACACGTTTTACAATATATTTTATTTGCAGAACGTAGATGGACTCCGAGGACTCCGATAAAAAGGTGGACTCCATAGAACTCACCCCTAGCAGAATAAGAGGAAACGATACATACACTCCACGCACACACAGATAATCGGTGGTTAGGAGAATAGACCAAATTACTGCCATCATTTGTTAACAATATAGAATTGTAACATAAAATATCATATCTATTATGTGTGTGTATATCATTGGCTGCATTGTAATTAGGTAAGTCAAGGTTTCATTAAGAAATGAATCGGTCTATTTCGAGTATACAGCTCATTTGGTTCCAATCTTCCGTTCATATTAAACTCGAGTTCAATATAGTATTGTGATGGGCCCTTTTAATTACCGAAAAAAAAACAGATTACTGAAATTAAAAACAACTGGGGAGCAAAATGCTGCGATGTGTACTAGTTAATATGAAAAAACAATTCAAAAGTATTCAAGTATATGTCTTTTATTGTCTAGATTCTAAACTTAAATTTTAAAATATCGTGATTCCTACATATTTTAAAAATCTTATTTGAATCATTTCGTTACATTTTGACTTGTTAATTAAGATTTTTAACTTCTTGAATTTGAGAGTTTTTAATTTATTGCTGGATCAATAAAATTGAGAATGTCGAAAGTTTCAACAGATCATACCAAAGAGTTTCACGTAAATTTTAATTATTAAGAATGATCATGATTTCCGGTCCCATTTTAGATATTCTACGCCATCAAAATCTAAATATAGATTTTTTCGATTTTACCTCCGAAATTTCATATATTCTCAATTTAATCATTATATCAAAGAGTAGAAATTCCCCGAATTCAAGAATTTGAAAAATTCTAATTAACTTTTAATAAAGGGATGTTAATCATATATTATGAAATTTAAAGTGCGCGAATATTGATTTTTTTTTGAAGAATCTTAACAAGAAATAACCTATAATTCAAGTATAAATTAATTATCCCAAGCTGTCACATTGCAGAATTCAGCAAAAATATAAAAACAAATACAAATTACAAATACGAGAATAGACTCCATATTCACAAATTTACCACAAATACTCGGACTCGAAACTGAAATACTTTAACCCACCACCAGGCCAAGGGGGCCAGGGCCCAGTTTGTAAGTTGGTATGTGGGGTGTGGATGAAGAAGTGGGCCGGAAGCAGAGTTGGTGTGTTGATGATGGAAGGGAAGCCCAACCCAAATTACAATATCGGAGGGCCGAGGGGGAGTGGATAGATAGAATATTCCAATAACTGGAAATAGCAGTCCTAGCTTAGAGTGAGGCCAAAATTTTGCCAACCTCTCTCTCCCTTCTTCTTCTTCCCCCATTGCCTATTTAATAATTTATTATTATTTTTATTAATATAACACCTTAAGTTGCAGTCCTGCCCACAAAACAATAACCCCACTCAATTTTGCTAGCTTTGCTTCAACAATTGTAATTCACTAATTCAGGTTTGAGAATTATGTACATGCTTTTATCTCATCATCATGTATTAATTACATGTACTTTGCATTCATGTTTGTATAGCTCAGCTTCAGCTTCACTTAATTTGTTTGTTTATGCAGGCAATCGCAGCAGCATCATCATCATCCCTATTCTTCTAGTTGTTGTTGTTGTTGTATTATGATGTCTCAATTTGGACATGTTTCTTCTATCATTACACAAATTAATAATAATTTTAATAATAATAATTTCAATCTTCTCAAATTTCAATCTTCCCCCCTTTCATTTTCTGCTGCTACTCTCTCCACCTCCCTTAAATTCAACACTTCTTCTCTTTCCAAATTTACGCGCACTCGCCTGCTTAAGGTCAATTTTCTTATTTCCCAATTGTACTCTTTTTTGTTTTTGTATTTCTCCCCCCTTCCTCATTTAACCTTGAATGTTGCTCATACAGGTGTCTTGCGTCGACTATCCCAGGCCGGATATCGACAACACTCTTCCTTTTTTAGAAGCTGCTTACCTATCGTCTTTTTTTTCCACTGCTTCTCGTCCGTCTAAGCCATTAAATGTCGTAATTGCTGGTGCAGGTTAGTCCGTCTTTCTTTTTTCTTATATATTTATCCCATGCTCCACTTGCTCCTCTTTAGTACTATATAATTCTCTATTTAACAAGGAATGTACCAAACAAGCATACTACTAGCGCCCTAAACGATTTCAAACTTGGAAAATATACCATATACGATATATCCAATATGTCCTTACATGTACTTCGCAACTATGGTCACTATACTTAGGTCCAACACAAGTTCATGATGAGTTATTCACCAGCTTAAGTACACAAATTTTGATTAGCTAATAAAGGAATGTGGAGATATATTATATTCTATTAAATGTGCATATACATAATAACATGTCGTGCTTGCATTTTGGACGAGCTTGTGGTGTAAGTCGTGCTCTTGAATGCAACCTCCTTTCAGGTTTGGCTGGATTATCTACTGCAAAATATTTGGCAGATGCTGGTCACAAGCCCATATTGTTGGAAGCAAGAGATGTTCTTGGTGGAAAGGTTGGATCATAACTTCCCTCCTTTCACTTGCTAAACTATCCCGATGTTTCCACTGCATATGGAATAACAACAACCCTGCCTTTACTGAATTTGTGGAAATATCTTTTCCCTAACGAGAATAGTTTGCTTTTAGGTGTATTTTAACTTGATGATCTCGTTTAAGGATCATGTCTTATTAAAATTCATTTGATTAATTTGCTTCCTGCATTAATTGACTTGAGTTAATAAGACAAAAGAGCACCCTATGAATTTCTGTGAACACCTTGATTGATAATTCTGCTTCTGCTTATATCTCTGTATATTCAGTTTTCATTTTCTCATGAAGAATGTTTTACTTCATAAGGTGGCTGCATGGAAAGATGATGATGGAGACTGGTACGAGACTGGATTGCACATTTTCTGTGAGTTTTAGAGACTTAAATAATTAACTTTAATGATTTTTAAATATGGTTATTGTTCATTTCTGTCGCTTTAATAGTAATATATAGTTGACGTACTCTTAATGCAAGTGACAGTCTTTGATCACAATGTTTCTTTATATTTTCATGCACATATTACTTCGGTTTCCAGTATATTTCTATTAACCTTGTGTAAATTTGATTGAATTCTTCAAAAAAATTGTCTTGGCAGGTTTTATGCTATATAAATAGTACTTCCTTTGAATTCTTCAAATTAGTGTTTTGGCAGGTTTTCTGCTATATAAAAGTACTTCTGTATGACAAACAAAGAGCCCGTTTTTCATTTTTTTCCCCCATAAACATGATACATTGATTGTACACAAATTACCTCTCAGAATAGGAGTTCTTTAGCTTCCAATCAGTGATCGAAGAGTTTGTGATGTCAAACTTGAGGTTCTTATCTTCTTTTTTCCAAATAAAATTCCATCGTTTGTTATTTTCATTGCAAATGAAACTTTTTGCGTAATGGACTATTAAAGCAAAGGATGGCTAGGTATTGAAGTTATAAGACAGCTTTGTTCAGAAAAGGAACAGGAACGTACAGTATTGAATTAATAATTATGTTGGTCAAGAATCAAGATCCCACCATAATGCATGACTATTTATGTAAAGCATGAGTCGTAACAAAGTTAGAGTACTGATGTTTCACAAAGTTTGATGGTTCTTTTTCTTTATCCAAGTTGGGGCTTACCCAAATGTTCAGAACCTGTTTGGGGAACTAGGAATTGACAACCGATTGCAATGGAAGGAGCATTCTATGATATTCGCTATGCCTAACAAGCCTGGGGAATTTAGTCGATTTGATTTTCCGGAAGTTCTACCTGCACCACTAAATGGCAAGTTTACTGTTATTATTTATTTATCATGATTAGATATTTAGATGTTTGATGTTTCCTGTCTCCTATCAATGATCGATTTTCAGTACGAGATTGTGCTACCAAAGTATACAGTTTCCTAAAAAAAATTCAAATTTATGTTACCCTTGTTACTTGTCCGGTGTAACTTGGTTTTCTCAGCCTATTTAACATCTTAACATTACTGCACAGGAATATGGGCTATCTTAAGGAATAATGAAATGCTAACATGGCCTGAGAAGATCAAGTTTGCATTGGGCCTCTTGCCAGCAATAATTGGTGGGCAAGCCTATGTGGAGGCGCAAGATGGTTTAAGTGTCCAAGATTGGATGAGAAAGCGAGTATGAATTCTTTAGTCATGTATTCTAGCTGACCATCACAACAAGTAGATCATGCAGCAGTTAATGAGTCTTGTATAATTTGTTCCACTTCCTCCAATTACAGCAGATAATGAGCTATTTCTTAGATTTGGCTTGCATCATATGTACACAAAAAAGTTGTCCAAGTAGACTCATATTTTTTTCTGTTTTGTACATAAAGTTGTTTAGACTCATCTTAAACTCATCATTTCTCTATCATTTTTCAGGGCATACCTGATAGGGTTACAACTGAGGTTTTTGTTGCCATGTCAAAGTCGCTAAACTTTATTAATCCAGATGAACTTTCTATGCAATGTGTATTGATTGCTTTGAACCGATTTCTTCAGGTACAACCACTATCTTTATTTGATAGGAATTATTAAACCTGTGCTACTTCAGGGACTTGGCAAATTACATGAATCTGGGAGTCCCTTGAGGTTCCAAATATATCTACATCTCTATATATGTCCAATTTCATACATAGATAAATGGGTATACTTTTTACTATCCCCCGCCCACATCTTTTTAATTAAAAGAGGTTGGCGGGCCCTTGTACCCTTTTATTCTTATTTTTGTGGTAGAATAGTCAATGAAGCTGTTTAACCAGTGTCTCCACTTTTCTATTGACATATAGGAAAACTTTTTTCCTTATTAATAGGAGGAAATTTATAGTAATTCTTAACGGAATAGACTTAGTACTTTCCTGATTGACTTTATGGATACTGTTTACTATGCATGTTGTTTCTCTTATAAAGAAATAATCTTTATGTTGGTACTAGTCGCTTTACACTCTTCATCTATGTGTGTAATGTCGTATTCACAATACTCATTACAATGAAATAAACCCTTAGAAAATTCATTTTCACTAGTAACTGAGATCTAAGAGATTATAACTTAAAGATATATCATTTATCTGACTAGAATGCGCTTAAAATAGTTGTGGAAAGTGTATTAAGGGCATCTCCAATGGCTGCTTTAAAAGCCCCCTGACCTTTATATTACTTCATGTTTGAAGTTAAAGTCTCTAAAATGTATCTCCAATGATGGTCAATATCATCTTCATTTTTGAAGTAATATACTGTACAGCTCTATATTTGAAGACGCACTGTACATATAAAGCAAAGCATCACCGGCTGACACATGGTCCATTCCACTTCCTGTATAATAACATGCCATAGTTAGTGTTACACGTGTGTATGTTTATAGTTTTATATGTATATAAAATGTGTTTGAAGTAAAATTTGAAGGAATGGTTGGAGAAGAAATAGTGATTTGAAGTGAAAAAGGTGAAAATTTAAAGATAGAGTTGTTTTAAAGTAGAGTAACGGTCGGAGAAGGCCTTAGGATTTTTGGTGTTAAAATTGAGGAATACGCAAGATGTTGCTTTTGCATTGAATGGTTAAATAAATATGCTCGAAACATGACAGGAGAAGCATGGTTCAAAGATGGCTTTCTTGGATGGAAGTCCTCCAGAAAGACTTTGCATGCCTATAGTTGATCACATACAGTCACTGGGTGGTGAAGTTCATCTCAATTCACGAGTACAGAAGATCTCTTTGAATAAAGATCATACTGTTAAGAGTCTATTACTAACCAATGGGAAGGTTATCGAAGCAGATGCATATGTTATTGCTGCTCCAGGTGATTTCCTATTTATTCACTTTCATATATAGATAAGTTCATATTTTCTAATTTTCTAATTTCGTTGATTCTTTTTTTTAAATTAGTTGATATTCTAAAGCTACTCGTGCCTGAAGAGTGGAGAGAGATTCCATACTTCAAGAAGTTGGATAAATTAGTTGGAGTTCCAGTAATCAATGTTCACATATGGTTAGTTATCACAATTTTTTGAGATTTTCATTATAATGAATTTTCCGTTGACTGCATCTTTTCATCATTGGTGCTGTTCATAATTATTCTTTCTGTGCATTTCTACAGTCTCCAGTTAAATTGTAAAATTGATTGCTTACTGATAATCTGTAGTCAACAAACTAAATTTGCTATACTCTCGATGTCTTGTTGACATGAATTAATATCACTTTCAGGTTCGACAGGAAATTGAAGAACACATATGATCATCTACTTTTCAGCAGGTGCCCTTTATTAAATAAACATATTATTTTTTATATCATCTTGTGAAGCACATGTCTTAAAAGCTCAAACTTTTTTGCCATTTCTCAAATATTCTAATGAAGAATTAAATTGAACACGTGTGATGGTTGTTTCCGTAGTATTGTTACTTATAGTCTTTGTTTTGCTTCATTATTTGTAAATGCACGCATGAGATGCTTTTGCACTTGTCTTTTTCTTATTTTTTGGGGGTGGGGAGGGGGGTTGTAAGAAGGTGAAAGAAGCCTCTTGCATGACATTTGCCAGAGTTCTATTAGTTTCTAAGAATATGAAGTAGCAGACGTTGCGACTTTTAATACTACAGGACCAAGGGTCCGCCTTCATTACATTTGTGTCATGGTAATTTTGGTCCTTATTCTATACCCAGCTTCCATATTCATCTGTTCTCTGATTTTCTGCAGAAGCTCACTTCTCAGCGTATATGCTGATATGTCCGTAACTTGTAAGGTAATTTAACATTATTTCTCTCTAAAATTTCCTGCTTCATATCTGTAGAAATTGGTACTACTTACCATATTGTGTTTTTCTCAAATGAACAATTTACTTTAAGATTCTCTGGTGTAGGCTCAAATCCTGTTCACTTTCCCGCTGCTGATAGTACAGAACTAATCATTCCCTCTGGCATGCTAAAAGTAAAGAACATAAATAAATCCACATAACTTGAATTTAAGGATTATATTATCTAGATTAATAAATCGGTTTTGAAAGAGAGTGAGTTGAACAAATTTAAAAACGAAAACAGTCCAATTCTTAACAAAATACAGTCAGCTAAAGGATGTGCCTTAAAAAGTATTGTATTGTTTTGTACAGGAATATTACGACCCAAATAAGTCCATGCTGGAGTTGGTTTTTGCACCTGCAGAAGAATGGATTTCACGCAGTGACTCTGACATTATTGATGCAACGATGAATGAACTGGCCAGACTATTTCCTGATGAGATTGCTGCTGATCAGAGCAAAGCAAAAATACTGAAGTACCATGTTGTTAAAACACCAAGGTCAGCAGTGCAATTTCTTACTATCATAGTGCTATATTGTCGATTGCAAAAATATATTGGTATACACCAAACTTAAGTTAGATATAAATTAATTAGTATGCATTATGCGCCGAGTATGAGGTATAACCTGGTGTGGTATGTTAAATCTCCTTCAGTTGTACTGATTTGCATATCAGATCCGATGATTAATATATAATTATGAACCTTTAAAGAATAAATCCGCTTCTATCATTTGTTGCATTACCATTTACATTTCCTATGATTCAGGTCTGTTTATAAAACTATACCAGACTGTGAACCCTGCCGCCCTTTGCAAAAATCTCCCATAGAAGGTTTTTATTTAGCTGGTGATTACACAAAACAGAGGTATCTGGCTTCAATGGAGGGTGCTGTCCTCTCGGGAAAGCTTTGTGCTCAAGCAATATTGCAGGTAAAATTATGGTTATTAGTTATTACTATTGACAGATGTATTCCACATTTACATCACTTTGTCGGTCATAGTTTATTTCATTTTTCACTAAATATTCTGATCTTTTAGTTCAAGGCTCTCAACAAAAAACCTAGTAATTTGCACCAATATTTTAAAATTTCTGGTTGAAGTCCTGTTCGTCAAAAATTTAACGGAGTTAATATATCTCAAGTTGTATCTTAGAATCAGTAAAGAATTTTTGTCTGAAATTCAGCGGAGTCCGCCATTAGAATCAAAATAGAGTTTTTTTAATTCCATTATCACCTACTCTTTGATCATTTTTATGACTTTTCAACCTCTCCTTGACAAACCATCCTCTTCCCTAAAACTCTAACCGCAAAACTTAACAGTCTAACCCTCCTCTTATGCACAAACCACGCCCCCATAATCCGATCTCTCACAGTCACCTACCTCGAAACTACAGACAATCTCAGGAAGTACTTTCTTATTTCCACTTTGATTACACGAATTTAATTGTCCCACCACCATCAGGAAGTATTAAAATAGAAAAATTGCTATCACATGGTTCTAGGAACTTATTAGTTTGACCACTAAATTCAAATATGTTTTAATTTTAATGGTGGATTCTGGCAAAAATTCATGATTTTCCAACTTAAAAATCTGTTTTAGGTTTCTTAAGGGACTTGAACCAAAACCCCTTATAATTGTGTGACTACTAAATCAGTTATCTTGTTTCTATGAACATACAAGTAATATTCACGTATTAAATTATATCTTACTCAGCTGTCACTCACATGCCAACGTCAGTGAAAATATGTTGACTACCGGAAGGACCTCAATCAGATTTTTTTTAAATAAGGAGATGAACGACTGGGTTTATTGTTCAGGGACATGAACCAGAAAGTCTGAATAGTTTAGTGATTAATGGATTAATAATCCCTAATATACATTGTGGAGAGAATTTAAACTCGAAAGTATAATAAAATGAAATTATAGCCCGTTCACCTTTGTCCTCTATTTACGTCTTATGTATTAAATTATGCAGGATCATGAGTCGCTGCTTTCTCGCAGGAAGCATGTGCTGGCTGAGGCAAGCGTTGTCTAATTATAGCAATAAAAAGTGATGCAAGTATACTGGGCAATCAGTAAAAGGTTGAACAAGTCTAAAAAAAATCATCAATTCTCACCAAGATTTAAATTGAATCAGTAATGGGAAGAAAAAAATTCAGCACGGTTTAAAGGAAGAAGTATATTTGTTTATGTGTCATCTTATTAAAACGTTTTGCTAGAAAAGTGCCTAGCAAAACACAGAAATGTAGTCCTGTTGTAAATGAATCTCTTCCCCTGCTACTTATAGTTTTGTAATATAGTAGCATTAAGCACAGAAACTATTATCGTTGAAAGTTTACAATTACATTGATTAATGTGATGTTAATGTTGCTGCAATGAAGTTGACTGAGGTTTCCTCATGTAGTCTATTTAATTGAAGAGATATAATAGTATCTATTATCGTAAATGATCACTGTCATGGCAATGGTGGCACCTATGTCATAGAGTAAGAACAAGTGCAAAATATCAGTATGCGTGACATAGGCAGACAGCTACTAGTAAAAGGAATTGTAGCTATTGTATATACAGATACACAATTTTGTCGAAGATTTCAAATGCGCATATCGTTATTTTTACGAATTGAAGAAGCGGTTACAACTCACGACAATTATTTTACCCAACGAATTGATGCTGTGGGAATGCGTGGACTATCAACACTTCAGAAAGTGACAGCTGCACTTAGGATGCTTGCATATGGAACGGCAGCCGATGCTGTTGATGATTACGTTCGAATTGGTGAGAGCACAACAATAGAGAGTCTAAAAAGATTTGTGAAAGCAATAGTTGAAGTCTTCAGAGTTGAATATATTTAAGACGACCAACTTATGAAGGCGTGGCTAGATTGTTAGCAGAAAACGAACAACGAGGTTTTCCTGAAATGTTGGATAGTATTGACTGTATGCACTGGAAGTGAAAGAATTGTCCAACTGGTTGGCAAGGTATGTATACTGGTCATGTTCATGAACCAACTATTATATTAGAAGCAATAGCTTCGAGAGACTTGTGGATTTGGCACTCAATCTTTGGGTTACCGGGATCATTAAATGATATTAATGTATTAGATAGCTCTCATATGTTTCAAGAATTGGCTGAAGGTCGTGGACCTGAAGTGAGGTATACCATCAACGGTTATGAATATAACATGGGAAATTATCTTGCTGATGGTATATATCCTTCTTGACCAACTTTTGTCAAAATAATTTCAAAACCTCTAGGTAACAAAAGGAAGTATTTTGTAAATGCACATGAATCTGTTAGAAAAGATGTTGAGATGGCTTTTGGAGTTTTGCAATCTCGATTTGCAATGATTCGTGGACCATCACGATTTTGGGATGTGAGCACAATGATATATATTATGACAACTTGCATAATATTACATAATATGATCATTGAAGATGAAAGAGAATTACATACGGAGGAAGAAAACTTTGATACAAATGTTGGACCAAATGTTACTTGGATACCGCGTCATGGAAATACCCTTCCGGAATTCATACAAATGCACCAGCAGATTCGAGACAAACAAGCTCGTGTTCAATTGCTAAATGATCTTGTGGAGCATCTTTGGCAAATTCATGGTGGTGATATAAGTAAAATATTTAATCTACTGGTGGATTGAATTCAATCTACTCGTACATTGAATTCAATCTACTGAATAAGTAAGATTGTGTAACTTATACACAAAATTAAACTTGTAACTTATGAAATAATGAGCTATAATAATAAATAAGTAGGATTGTGTAACTTATACATAAAATCAAACTTGTAATTTATGAAATAATGAGCTATATTATTCCAACAAATACATAAGAGCCACATTTTATAAAGTCAAATACATAAATGAAATTATTACAATTTTTTCATGATTTTAGCTTTGAGGGCATCATAATATTTAGCTTGATCTTATGGCATTTTTCCAGTGTCCATTGCCATAATGGATCCCTCATCAATCTGCCTTTCTCACTCATCTTTTGGTCTTTCTCACTCCTCTTTTGTCAAACGTAGTTGCAGGTCATCATTCTGTAATTGCATCATTTCCTTTTGTAGTTTCAAACTCATGGCTACTGATTCACTTCGTGAAGAAGCAATAGCCAGTGAGTCCTTTTGCATTGTTTTAAGAATTTCCAGACCTTCGTCATTCTTTGTCTCAGTTGCAACCCTTTTTAACTTCTTCGCAACTTTCCTTCCAATAGGACGTTCCATCATTTCATCGGATTCTAAGCTGGTATGAATTTGACCGTCAACACTTTGTGAGGAAGCCTATTTGTCCTTACCAGGCTTGTTTTTCTTATCCATGGTAGCTTGGATTTGGTGAAAATCGCAATACATGCCAATGACGTATGAACATAAACTTCTCCTTCAATATTGTCTCGTATGTCTCTATTGCTTCATCAATCTGCAATATCACCTGAAAGGGAAGGAATCTAGACTCCAAGTTATGTTTAATACAATGACTTAAGACCCTGTATTATTTCTCTTGAATTTACAAACTTTGTAATTAAGCACAATACTCAAGCCTACATATCCTAAAAATAATGCATCTTATTAAAAAAACTGAACATCAAAATGATTTGCTTAAGACAATGCATATTATCAAATCTCAATCAGAAATTAATTGCACTAAGGAGTACCTTATTTTGCTCAGTTGTTCCACTTTGATTTTTTGAGCAAACTTGGTTATAGAATCCCACAAATTTGGCCACTTTTTCATTAATTGTACACCATCGATTAGACATGGAGTTTGATGTTTGATCACTCTCAAGACCTTCTTTATTTTTGTCGTAATATTTTCAAATCATATCCCAATAACACGTATGTGTTTGGTTGCTACCTTGTACCGGATCCATGCTAATATTTAACCGGGCAGAAATAAGCAACATATCTTCTTCAATCAAGAAATTTTTCGACCGATTTCCCTTCTTCGATTTCACAGCTTTTTTTATGGTTGAGATTCAGATTGAAAAAGGGGGCTGAGATTGAGAAGCAGGTTGAGAAAATACGAAATCTTCAAATGACCCATCATTCAGTAAAGATACGAATGAGCCTCTCATTTTCTGTAAAAAGAACACAACTTATTGGAGAATTGAAAATTTTCTGAAAAATCCCCAATTTTGTAAGAATCAAAACCTTAATCCAAGAATACAAGAACATGTGATTGTGATTTTAGAAAGAACATATAAATAAGATATCAAAATAAATATGGAACAAATCTAAAGTCCTAATTTACAACAAAATTTGATAAAGAACGAGCAAATCATACCTTTGTAGCACAAAAGTAGCAGCAGCGGGAGAAGCAGGAGCGGGAGATGAGCTGGCTGAATATAGAGGACCAAAAGGGAATCAACGGATATAGCGGATGAAATTGGGATTTCTATAATTTTACCTAACAGCTCTACACCCTTGGAGCCCTTTTATTTATAGAGAATAGCTAAAAATACAACTATAGCACTGTCAGCTAGAAGTTTTGACTAACAGTTCAGGATGGTTGGAGTTGCTCTTATGCGCATTACATCTTTTTTTGTATTTAATGGGTTTGTTTATTCTCAATTTCTTGTTCCCTTCATTCAGTGTTTCTACCTCTAGTTCCTATGTTTTAGCGTCAATGTTGCTTTAACTTCAATTTGTTGTTACTGTGTTTATTTACGTTATCTGTAGTGCAAGACAATATAAGTATGCCCAATGCATGGGTGGTTGTACTTTCAATTAAATCGCCACCAATTTCCAGGGCCAATTGTCCGTGTTTATCCAAGGACTTATGCTAGCTAGGGAAACTGTCTCTTTCGTCACAATTTGGGTTAAAATGCCAAAAAGAGTGTAGGTTGCGAGTTCAACCCTAACCTTTTAATGTTCACAGTTTCTACTTAAGATACCTTGTAGTAATCTCAGTTATCTTTAAGGCCTTTCTCCCAAGGATTTTAAAAATTGATGGAATTAAGTGAGTAGGAGGTAGACTTGTCAATGAATAGGATGTCCGATCATATGTGAAACTTGATAGGTGGATATAAATTGTTTAAAATTAAAATCAATCTGATAGCAATCCGATCCGAGAAGGAACAGATTCAATAAGAAGTGGATATGAATTTCATTGATCCGATTCGATAAAAATCGGATTCAAAATACTATAATTATATATTTTATGAATTTTATATATGAATATAGTCTAATTATATTAAATCAATATAATTTACTTTAAAATGTATTAATATTCTCATTTTAAGTCATTTTATTATATTTTCACACAAATTATTATTTCATCATATTATATTTTATTGAATATACTACATTATGTTTGTGGGAAATTATTTTCTTACATAGTGTTTTATTCACAATTTATTTTCTATACTTTATTTTTATATATTTTCAAATTACATTAATATATTATAATTTATTTATTTTCATAGTTGGTTTAAACTAAAAAAAATCACATACTTCCAAATATTTTTAATTTTCACAACATTTTTTTACTATAATATAGCTTCTTGTGCTTATATTTATTTTATTATTAAATTGGAGAAACTCTACTCAATCCTCTAGTTTTCAGCTCTATTAAATATATGATCCTACTGGGGTATTTCTCTAAACCTTAAGATTTTAGATGAGCTGGTTACTCAACATGGTATCAGAGCTTCGGTTGACGGGAGAACTAAGGTTCGATTCCCAGTCACCCCCAATATTCTCACAATTTATTATGGACACTAAAAGCAATTAATACCCCAAAGATGGGTGCGGGCATTTCTCTAAAACCTTAAGGTTTTAGATGAGCTGGTTACTCAACAAACTCATTTGATATTTTCTCAAACATCTCCATCTCATTAGCCTTTTTGATAGCATTTGCTTCCCTCTCGGTCCTCTCCCATGCATTACCTCTCCCGGAGTTTTCACACAGCTTTTGACTAATTTTTCAGCTAGTTGATTGTTATAGTCATCATCTGAAATTTCCTCTAAAATTGGTAGAAAATCTTCGTGATTAATGCAGTTTCATAGTGCACCTAATTCAACTTTTATTTTCTTTGATTTTCTTCCAGTAGACTTAAAGTGTGTTTTGGATGGTTGTTTACATGATGGAGGTTTAGTCAATTTTTTCAAGGAGGCCTGGTTGGTTGAGATAGGTATTTTGAGTAGAGAGTTGACTGTGAGTCTGTAACGATATTTAGGCTTGGAGGTTTGGATGGTTTGAGTTTTTGTTTGGCTAGGGTTTTGGATTGAGATTGGCAGAGTTGTAGATTTATTGCTTAGTGGTGTTTTCTTAATGTCTTTCCCATCTCTTCCATCATTCTTCTTTTTGTCTTCATCTTTCCCTTTCCTTTTCTCATCTTTTTGACCACCACTGCTTTTGCTAGATTGACTTAGATTTGAGACAAACGATTTGCGTTCATCCTTATTTTGCTCATCATCGTCCATGTCATCATCTTTTTTTATTATAGCAGTCTTTGGTAGCATATCATCAACATTTATCAAGTATCTCCCAAAGATATTAATCATCTCAAAATCCTCAACAGTCTTGTTCTTCTTAGTCTTCAACTCAGTCTCAATCACCATCATTATCTTCTTCTTCTTCTTCTTCATGACACAATATTTTGTAACTTAAAAGTATCTGCACTACTTGGTAGTTGAACATATGTAGGCCACCCCTTGCTAGGTTTAAAATACGCCTCTAAAAATGCTCCATCTTGGCCTGTTTTGAGTTCCTTTAGCAAATGAGTGTCCTCCTGGATCATCACCTTCACTTTGTTGATGAAGATCTTTAGTTCTGAGGCTCTCCTAGACTTGAGAAATACTAGAGAGACCTGCATGCATTTATCAACTCCAGAATCATTGATATTGATTACCACGCTCTTTACACTTGGCATTTGTCTAGTGATTCGTACCACTCTCAAGAAGTTCACATTGTTGTTGGCAGACCTCTTGTAAGTATGATGGTTGAGATTCACTGGGACTCACAAGCCCTCTAAAATGTCGTTAAATCCCTTGTCATAGCAAGGGCCTTCAGCTTTCATTTTGAGTCTTTCCTCCATACCAACATCGTCACTTTGACTGGTAGATTTTAGCTTGGACTTCATCTCCCCCTTAGACTTGGTAGCAGGAAAGTTAATGTTCTGGGGGATCTGTGACCTAACAATATGTGGTGTTTCTTGGAGAGGAACCTTAAGTCCATCAACAATAGCTCCCAATGACACACTTGTCTATATTTGGAAGTAGTTTTGGCAGTATATCAAGGATTTGATGTCATTTTTCTGACCGTGGACAAGAGTTGCGAGCTGATTGACTTGAGAAGTCAGAGATGCACTGGATGCTTGAAGTTCAGTTACTTGAGATTGGAGAGCTTGAATTTGGTGATATGAAGAGGTGGAAGGAATATTTGCATATATTTTAGACGCGGTTGTTCCAAAAGTGTCATGCACCACCTATCTAATATTTTCCATCATCAAGGCTGAAGGCTCATATCTAGTCTTATGAAGTTGATCTAATTTGATTTTGGTGTCATTGTTGTTTGTGATTTATTCTTGGATAACATCATGCAACGCCAAAAATGATTCTTTGAGATGCTTGATGTTGGACTCAACCATAGTGAGACTGAATGTAGCCATCTTTTCAGCAAATTTGTTGAATTAGTTTTTGATCGCTATTTATGATGGCACAAGTTCATCAATTCTGGTCCCCACCATCTCCTTGATCTTTCCTTGATGACCATCTAGAGTCTAGTCTAGTGCTTTTTCAATGAAGCGAAAAGCTTTTAATTGTGCTTTGTAGACTTCAGTGATGACATCATACACATCTTGTGGAGTGAGTGCTTTGGCATTGATACTCAATTTAGTGTTATACCCTTATATGAACTTAGCCAAAACCTCCTCCATCTCAGTGCTAAAATCCTTAGACATCCACACATCTACATTACCATTTTGTTCAACTTCATCTGCAATCGTTTTCCAGTTGATCTTCAACATCCTTTTTGTAAGATAAAAAAATTGCTTGATAGTCTTGGTTAGACATATTTGTTGTAAGTAGTTGTTTAGTGATGCTGACAAGTCCTTCAATTTGATCTACAAGGAAATCATATATGATCATTGATTGAATTTGAGTGTTCTGTAGTCATTGAGAGATTAGGTGTGAGGGTTGTTGTGTAGAGGTAAATTGTTGGTTTATGTTTGGTTGTACGGTGGTTGAGGTGGATGGTACACCCGTGACAGAGGTCAAAGTTTGACTCACAATTGGAAGTATAATTGTGACAGTGTGTTGATTACTTTGAGAGTGATCTTTCATTTGAATTAGAGGGGAGTTGACCCGGTTAATGTCATGTATTATGGTCTTACCCTTATTCTTCTTGCAAAAAATTGACACTTGAATGCACTATTATACTTGCATCCCAAGTCGGTGGATCATTGGCAATTGATTTTCAGTTTTAATTGTGAATGCAATTTCATCAAGAATTTTGAGAGAAGTTATTCCGTCAAGAGGAACCTTCAATTAAAACGGAAAGAACTTGAGCAGCTTCCCTAAAAATACTAAAATTGATTTGGTTGATTCTAATTCTACGATTACATTCAAATAACTTTTCATACTCGCAAATGATTGATTTTGATATTTACTAAATTGTTGAATTTAATGGTTACATTATTTATAAGGTTATATTTATTTAATAGTAACTTATTATTTAAAGTGTATATTTAAATTGCGCAACTTATTTTAGTTATACAATTGAATATAAATTTAATTGATATAAAATATAATTAATTTTTCCTGAATTATTGTATGTAATTTATTACGAATCAAAAATAATTTGTTATAACTAAATACAACAATGGTTATTATAAAATTAGGCTATTACGTGAGCCCGTAGGGTTACACACTGCGCACCCGAAGGGTAAATAAAAAAAATTACGATTGTTATTGTAAGTTTCTTGGGTTAATTTTAGTTGTAAATATAATTACAAACTCGTGAAATTTTCTCAAATTTTCTTTTAAAAACTAAAATTTTATAATAATAAAACATATTTTTTAGGGGGGTGTATTCAATTGGGATTTTAAAAGATTTTTATGAATTTTAGAAATCATGGGGTATTCAATTTGGATTTTAAATAATCCTTTAAAATCTGAAGGTATTCAACAAGGATTGAAAAAAGTCTTTTAAAATGTAAGTGTATTCAATTTAGATTTTAAAAAGTCAATCAAAATTTGGTGGTATTCAATTTGGATTTTAAAAAATCCATCAAAATCTAATGGTATTCAAAAGTCCATGGATTTTCTTTTATTTAAAAAAGTTGTGGATTTTGATGAATTTGCTAGTACATTTTTAATATCTTGAAATCTCTTCAAAATATATGAGATTTTGATGGATTTCTAAAAAACTCCACAAAATCTGCAAGACTCTACAAGATTTTGGATCAAACTCCATCAAAATCCACGAAAAATTGAAATCAACGAAAATCTTTTAAAATCCGTAGATTATTAACAATATTTTAAAATCTGAAATGAATACACTCTAAGTTTATAGTAGTAGATATTTTTGAAAAGCGTTTAATTACATTTTTCATTTGTGAAATCACTAATTAAGAACTCAAACACCGGAACTTCTGATTTAGTACAGTGTCAAGTTAAGGGAGGACCATAACAGAAAGACACAAGGAGACTTTAGTCGGAGTCTTCTTCTCCATCTACCTAAGTCTTTGGGAGTTGGAAAAGTAAAACAAACACAAACTGTTTCTAACTTTTTATGCCTTGATCAGCAGGCCAGGCATCTGATAACTCTTTGTTCCTTAATTTCTGTATCATATTCGTTTAGGGCTTTTTTGTTTTACACCAATTCAATTCTCTCTCCGTGTGTATAGAGAGCGAGAGCGAGAGCGAGAGATAGATAGAGAGAGAGAGAGAGAGAGAGAGAGAGAGAGAGAGAGAGAGAGAGAGAGGCGATGGCCAGGAGCAGATCTTTGTCCACCACAAACAGATGGAGGTATATAAATCCTGCTTACTATCTGAAGCGACCTAAGCGCCTTGCATTTCTCTTCATAGCCTTCGTCTGTCTCTCTTTCTTCGTTTGGGATCGACAAACACTCGTCCGAGAGCACGAGGTACCTTTTTATTCTTAATAGTTTGTTATCCGGCATTTCCATAGGATATATCCTTTGTTATATGAATCGAGCATTCCCAGGGGATACTCTTTGTCATTGTATCAAGACGTTTCATTAAAATTATTAAGTAATTGCAACTAAATGAAAGTGATTCCATCCAATACGTAGTTAGCAAGCCTTTAAGTGATTAATTAACTTACCTATATTATGTATATTATGATTAGAGTTACCTACTTCATTAGCCCATTATTCTAACTTACTCATCCAGGGGAGGTCAAAATTTGGAAATTTTCGATAATTTTAAAATCTAGTGCATAAATTATATTTTAGCGGGGTCAAATCACTACTATTATTCATAAATTTTGACTAAAATATGACTCAGATAATAAACATTATACATAATTTCAAGTTGAGTGACCCCACGGGCTTGTTTTTTTTTGAGTTAATTGTTGTTTGATTAATACTTAGATTAGAGTGCATCCGTATGCTTTGTAATTTGTTCATTATGTTAAGAAAATAAATCTCCTGATAATTTGTTGGTGAGGTGTAATATCACTTTTGCATTGTTTTGGAAATTAGTGAGTGGCTAATCCAATTATCTGTTAGAGATCCTGAGCAATTTTACGTATTGTTTTCGAAATTAGTGACTAATCCAGTTATCTGTTAGAGATCTTGAGCAATTTTACATAATTTTGGGGAAACCGATCAGACATGTAAGGGAAGAGTGTTAATTGGATCGTCTAGAATCACTTATGAAATGGAAATGCGGAATTAGAGGGGCTTAACTAGATCTTGTATTATATTCTAACACTAGCACATAATGCATGAGCAGCAGGGAATACATTACTAGAAAGGAGTGATGGAAATTTCTGCAGGCATCGATGTTGTATGTAGAAAGTGACAATATTTTACTATTAATTTCAGTCTCAGACTCCTTTCGAGCTATTGTTGCAGCCAAATATCAGTGAATCAAGTTATAACTTATATTAGTACTAATTATTACAGTTCTACACGTCTACATGGAGCGTATGGTAGATAATTGTTACATTTAATTTGGCATCTCTTTTTTTCAAGAATTGGGTATCGGTTACCGTCCCATTAAGAGCTGTTATTTCTTATACTATAATCCCTAACCAGGGAGATGTATTATTATAACGTACTCACCTGTAGTAATTTTCTGGTTTGCAGGTGGAGGTTGCTCAACTGAATGAAGCAGTGCTTAAATTACAAAATCTGGTACTCGTAGTTTATCCTTAATATACTTTTAATCTATTTGCTGTATACATCCTATAATAGCATGTTTACATATTTTCTGTGCCGTATATCTTTCCAGTTATTTCACGTTTCTATAATTCTTGTTCTGTTGTCTAGTATTCTGAATGACTCATTCCAACTCTAATTGATCACACCTTAAACAATTAAGCGTTCTTTTTTGGCTACATTATTATTTTCCTTTCGAAGAACCCTCTTTTCTAGGTAAAAATGTCAACCAAAATTGTGGCTATATTTATGAAGTTTTAGCAATAATCAATTTTTTTTCCAGAATAAGTTAAAGATATAAATATGCATGTTTAGTTTAAAACGAAGACGGTAGATCAATCTACAGACTATGTGAGAATGATAGATGATTTGTGTAATAAAAGTGAAAACATGTCTTATGAGTCCACAAAGAAAATGTTGCTAAAGGCGCGAGGTGCAAAGGTCCTCTTGGATAACTTGTGTGAGATTCTTGGATTTAAGTCCTTTAAAGCCTATTAATAAATATAGATGTGCATAATAATGACTATATATTTGTGCATGTGGTAATATATTAACTCGATAAGTATCCAAAGTAACTATCTTAACAAGTTAAACCAAATAGTATATTACAAATATGGTCAACGGATATTCTCACTGGTAGAGCATAAAACAATTACATTAGTTGTTGATTGTTTTTATATTATTATTTAGATTTAAATATGTATGTAATTATAGTTATATTTGTATTTATATGGTTATGTTGTGAATATAAATCTATTTATGAGAGTGTTTTATTTTAAATATTACCATTATTATAGGTGACCAGACCGACTACCAACAAATCTTTCATCGTTTCGTCTTTAATATAGTAGTATAGATATAGATTATATAGTTAGGAAATAAGAATTTGTTTCCTTAATTCAGTTATGGTAGTAAAATATTATAAAGATTTAATTTTCTTAGGAAATTTCTTGGCTACCAAGTAATGTTTTTTATCATATAAACTCTTGCAATCCTTTATTATTAAATAGAGATGAATGATATAAATTATATATGAGGATTTTGTGTGTTTTTTTGCTGATTCTCCGCGGAGATAGACATCTTATCTCCTGTTTTACCCTTTTTCCACCCGTCCTACATCAAAGGGCTACAATGACCCACTTAATAAATTCAACACATGACTACATGTACGTTTTAAATCTTATCTCCTCTAGCTACTAGTCTAGCTTTACACCTTTGTAAAGTCCCTGAGCAAACTTAGTCTTGAACACTGACATAGGTGTAGAAAGTAGAATCCGAGTTAAGTTTTTTTTTTTATTTTTTTTTTGTGCTTTTCAGTATTTATAAGATTGGAAATGCAAAAGTTGTTAATAAAGCTATTTTCAAATCACAAATGATTATAATATAGAGATTAGCTAAGGATGGACATCAGATTACCCCGCCCCCGTTCTCCGAATTCTAACCCACTCCCTGAACGGGGATCATTTTGCTCCCAATCCCTGTCCCAAACAGGGAACCCCGGGGAATCTGGGATTCTAATATTTTTTTGTCAAATAAATATTATATATTTCAATAAATCATGATACGCTAATTTGTTCTAAATTTAACATCATATTTTAAATAGCAATTTAAATTGTATGTATTTATAATAAAAGGTAAAATTAAAATTATTAATATTATATCATATTCTAGTCAAAAATTTTAATAGATTAAAGTGGATTAACAAAATTAAAACTTTAAGAATATATACACATAATAATTAGTCATAACAATTGAATTAATATATACAAATTATCATTTATTATGTTAAATATGATAAACGGGGAACGGGTCGGGGATCAGAGCGGGGATACCCTAATTCCCGACCCGCCCCGATCCTCGATTTTTTTTTATACTTTTCCCTATTCCTCGGACGAACCCGAAAAATTCCCCGACCCGAACTGGGCGAGGATCGGATCGGGTATGGCGGGTAAAATGCCCATCCCTATGATTAACCCATCAAGACTCTAAGAGGAATTTTCCAAGATGATGTAACTAGGCATTTGATTGATTAAGTGGCTGTCAATAGACGATTTCCTGGAAGATTTATATAAAGCTTAAGATCCCTACGAATAAGTAACAGGTGTATACGTTTTCTTTATACCCTACATTTGTTGAGGTGCTCTACGATAAATATTTGATGAACAATGCCTTCGGAAGCAAAAAACTAATTGAAAGTATCTTGATCTATCTGTGTTCCATCATCACTTCTGATGTACTTAAAAAAGACATGAAAATGATTTGTAACATAATTCTGAAAAACAACCACAATAGAAGAAATCAGTTCCTTTGTATAAATCAAGTGGGTCCAAGCAGTTCCTGAACAATCATTATGATCTAGCACCTGACATTGTGATAGGGTTTCCACAAGTTAATATGAATTAACTGAAAACATATAGAAGTATTTAAATTTTATACAGGAAAGGGGGGCTTACAACGTTAATTAATGCAGAGAGCCAGAGATGAGACCTTTAAAGTTGACGGAATATAATGATCCCAAGGAGATGACTTCATGATAAATTGCATTCACCATCTTAGGTTCTTTAGCCATGCCTTCTCGAGTATAAGAACCCCCATCCTACCATCTTGATGTTGCACCGGAGAAGAACCAATTATACTAAAAGAAATCTAGAAATTTTAGAGTTTTGTGTTCTATTTCCTTTCCACTCATTGTACCAATTTGGATGCCTCGTCAATGTAACAACACTGGTCTTAAATATGACCCTTACTTTGAAGTAAGAGTAAAAAATTTAGAATACATAAAAGTCCTTATCTCATATGGATTACTATTTACCAACACTGCGAGTTAATGAGTTTTGGTTTCTTAATATGCCATAATATGTGATCGGTGCTTAATCAAGTTAGCTTAGCTGAATCAATTTGTTAAGGTGATCATCCTTACTCATTCTGTGTTAAATATATTTGATGTTGTTTAGGAATTGTTATTAGGAGATGTTATCAGGAGTTAGCTCAGAAGTTCATCTTCCATCACAGTCTGACAGAAAATGACGTTATCAGTATTTAGTCATCAGAATTTGTTATAAAAACTTAACAGTTAGAGTTTGTTATGCTACAAATTAGGAGAATATTGATTTTGATTAACGAGATAAGATTTGCAAAGATATGTCGGTTTTAGGACTTTAGTAATTAGTAGCTATCGGTTATAAGATATACCATAATAAGTTAATTCATACATATCATATCTTTTGTAATTGATAGTGTAGCTGTGTGATATAAACAGAGATTAGGTTTACATTATATTATCATTAGTGTAACCTAGCAGTTCTCAAGGAGATATGTTCATCATTTGAAAGCGTACTTTAAATTTTATTGTTAGTTTTTTACATCAATAAAAACTGAGTTTCATATCTTGTGTTGATTTTCAAATTGATTGTTATACACTGCATTCAACCCCCTTCTACAATGTATTCAAGGCCTAACATTCTTTTAAATGCATAACATGTGCATTTCTCCATAGCACCTCAAGACCAAACTGGATATGGATATTCTTAAAGAACTTGTAGCTGGTCCCAAAAGATCTTATACTCTTTAACTCTTCTCTCAATCGTACGATGATATTTTTCGTACCAATTGACCCGACAACATACATAACCAATACTAATACCAATGCCATTACCAAAATTTAAATTAAATAAATGGGGGTGGAAACCCGAGTTCCTTCCTAAACCGAGCTTTGAATACCATATTAAGTAACCAGTCGCTCTAAAAATTTAATGTGTCAGAGGATGGTCCGAACATGATCTTATACTCTTTAACAAAGTAGACATTAACTTCTTATGAATCTCATATAAAGAATCGGAATTGATTGACCATACTCTCCTGAATTTCTAACCATAAATGTTTAGCAGTTTGAGAGAAATAAAACTTTCTGGAATTCTTTTCTCCGCAGAGTACAAAATCTAACCAGTACTCATGTAATTATTTATCATTCATTTTTGGAGATACGGAGAATTAGATGCGGGTTTTGAAAAAGTTTCAATAATAAAACTTGATTTGTTCCCTCTAATGCAAGAACGCCACGACTCTAACTGATATTGTTATTAACATTAAACATAGTTTGCCCTAATTGACTATTCTTATCACCATGAGATCAGTAACGTGGATCATTGTAATTAACAACATAATTGGGATTATTTCAATGATTTGTCAAATGTTTTGGCATGATTGATTCGAATCTTAGAAAAGGCACTTGCAAATTGAATTTGAAGATCTGAAATCCTAGCTTCAAGAGAAGAAACAATCAAGAAATTGAAGCGAACTAAAACCCTGGATAATGATATTAGGTGTATATATCGAGAAACAAGTAATTAAAACAAAAATATTTTGATATAAATCGATGAAGTATCGAAGATTTATACACAACTGAGATTATATGTGTATATAGAAAGGTAGTCAAATGAGAACCTCCTTTATGAGAACTGAGATCCAATCTCATTTTCACATTATTTATATCAATTTCGAATCCTAACCACGCAATTTAAATTCTTATTTGATTTTCTTCATCTCCCCCTTCTCTATCATATGTACACTCTTTCTCACCAACTCATCAGACTTTTGCATGTTGAAAGACTTTTACATGTTCTGCTTTAAAATATTGCAAAAGATATTGCAAAATATGTTGCAAGACATATAGTATTCCAATTTGTACATTATTTAAGAGTAGTCCACTTAACAAAACCCATATAGGTAAAACCCATATATATTTATATATATTTATGATTTGGTGATTTGTGTTTAAATTTAGAGATTTTGTTTTAGGTTCTTAGTGCTCATTATAAAATAATTCTCATTGGTGAAGCCCTCTGTGCACGTGTGTGTATATATAAATCAATAGTACGGAGATTATGAATCGAAGCTCCTAAACTCTAATACCATGTAAAAATAATTACTGTATGATAATTCATCTAAAAGAAGATCTTGAGAAAATATTATGTATAGTAGATTATAAGAACTTGAAATGAAACGAGATACAAAACGTTATATATACAACATTAGCAATTAGCCCACTGTCTAACTTGTTACTAACTTCACGTCAGCTATAGTATTGCTAAATAGTTAGAAAATATGAAATAAACTTTATGACTAACACAGGCAAATTCAGATTGAACACTCTTCCAAACAATATTAGGCAGTATTGGACAAGCACCCACTCTCCACTCTCCACCCTCCAGATTCTTATTCTTCAATGCCTTTAAACATGCAAAAGTCTTCCTATATATAACCTGAACATCAGTCCCTTATTCCAAAGACAGTAGCTTTTCTATTTGTAATCCCTACACCAGCATTTTATTTCTAAACTAAAACTGAAACAAAATAAATTCCAGCCTCCATTGGAAATGTGCAACCGACTTAATATCCCAATAACTCCAATCGAAAAATATATTTATTCTGTGACCTATCATATATCTCTTAGATGCATTAGAAGCAAAACTTTTGACGTTTGAAGGTTACCGTGACATAAATATTTAATATGTATTCAGGCAATAAATTACAACCATAAATGAAAATCAGATTATAAGGCTGTTCATATTTTCTATGAATACTTGTCATCAACAAAAGAACATTCTTTAAAAAAGTAAAAACACATAAAAAAGAAGAACCAAAGAAGAGGCGCATGGGTAGGTGAGGTTAGAGCGCTTCGCTATGCCTGGGTGAAGCATTTCACTTTTCACATGTATCTTATGTATTTCCTATCCCTTGGTATAAATTTAAATTGTACCGCGTAGATTTCATTGTTGTTACTTGTTAATTATATTATGTTTTCTCCACTATCTTTAATTCATAACTATTTTAAACACTTAATTGTTGTTTTACCTTCTATACGTTTGTGCATGCATACTAAATCTGGATTGCAAGTATTTTATAGTATTATTGTGTATTTTTTTTCGATTTGATGTGTCTTAATTTTAAGGGTCTAAAGTCCAACTTAACTTGCAGTTGGAAGAGTCGAAGAATGTTAAAGATGCTCTAGGTGAAAAGAGTAAATTCGGTGGAGAAGATACTGATGCAAGTAAAATGGTTGGCATTGAGGACCCTATCAGTGTTCAACGAAGAGAAAAAGTAAAAGGTGCTATGCTTCATGCATGGACATCGTATGAGAAATATGCATGGGGTAAAGATGAGCTTCAGGTATGCAGACAAGAAATACTGTAAATTTTTCAGAATAGAAGAAAAATATTATAATTATGTGTTTGTTTTAGTATTCTTCATTTCTTATTGTTGCTTTAGGTCTTTTGCTAACATTATGTCAAGTCGCATGTTTCTCCTTTTAACCTATGATTTGTCTTTAAAGTAGTCTTTGTTAACTTTAAGATTTCCCTATTTTTTTTAATTGCTTAGTCATACAAATTGTCGTGCTAACATGCTAGCATGTTTTTCAGCCGCAATCAAAGAATGGTGTCGATAGCTTTGGTGGTCTCGGTGCAACTCTTATTGATTCTCTTGACACTTTGTACATAATGGGTCTAGATGAACAGTTTCAAAGAGCCAGAGAGTGAGTTCTGATCTTTATATGCTTCTCTCCGTTCAGCGATATTTTTAGTTCTCTACTCCTGTTTATGAGTTAATAGTTATTACTTATTATCATAATTACCAGAGGTAATACATATAAACCTGCTTTGGAAGAAGACAAGTATAGTACCTGCGCCCTTTGTAGTAGTCCATTTTACTTGTCGCACACAGTTTGAGGTGTAAAATGAAACATTTACACTTAGTATTCATTTTTAACTTTTATTTTAGATAAATATATAGACTCTGAATTAAAGTAGAATGTTTGATATAAATATAAATTTTATACGCAAATTGGATGCCAAGAGTCAAAAGGACTAGCAAAAGGGGACTGAAGGAGTACTATAATACTCCTTTTATAACAATGATGTCTATCTGCAAGTCAGTTCTTGATTAACATAGTTTGTATATGATATATTAATCATATGACTGCAATTGCATTAATCAATCTACATATTAGGCCTTGAATAATATTTTCCATTCTTAAAGTCGTGCAAAGTTAGTACACGTTCTGTTTCTTTCTGTTAGGCTTATTTTCTACTGGCGACTTGTTTTGCAATTAAAGAACGTCCAGACTGTCTGACTGTCTACTTTCCTTCCTTGGTAGGTCTCAGTAGTATCTTTTACCCTCTATAAAGCTGAAGTGGTTTCTGTTATGTTTTTATTCGGAAGATTTCCTTTTCATTGTTTGTTTCAAACAGTGTACATCGGAAGATATATTATTTGGGTTGGCGATTCTTCTCCATGATTATACATTTTTTAAATTTGTTCAACTCTTTTTTTTATCTTATGTTCTTTTCTGGAAAGGGTGTCATAGATTCCTAGAGATGCCAAAAAATAGCTCGGGACTGAAGCCTGGCGCGGCCTGGCCTGGAAAAATCCGGTCCAACCCGGCCTGGCATCCCAAGCATTTAAAAGCCGGCCCGGCATCCCAGGAATTTAAAAGCCTGGCCTAGATAAAAAGATATTATTATAATATTTTTAATATATTTACTACAAACTAAATATACTTTATACACATATCTTTACATCTTGATGACTAAGAATCATTAATTTTTTTTTCAAAAAAAAAAGAACCATTAATTTTTTACTTGCATCTACCTAACATGAATAAATATATATCAAGTATTAGGGATAATCTATCAATTTATCAAAAATTAAAAAAATTCTCGGAAACCTGGCGCATCCGGCCTGGGGGATTTTTGTGCACCTCTGTATTCCTAGTGACTCCCCCAATTTGTCAGCACTGAGCTGGGCCACATAGTATCTCGACCAATATGTATGCTATTCAGAAACAACAAGATACATTTTTCATATCAGCTCTCTCCTTTCAGGTTCTTCGATCTGTTCTCTTCTCTTATTAATAAACTCGGGAATAGAACAATAAGGAATAGGCTTAAAAACCAGTCTTTTATTTATTATTATATGTTTTTAGTTAGTTTAGGTCTGTGACCATTCCCATTACTTAATATTTTTATTGACTAGTACCATTTTTATAATGGCGCAGTAGCATATCATATTCTTTTTAACATCTCTTATCAATGATATACGTTCCAAGTAATTCAATCTATATTCTCCCATTGCAGTTTCTGTTATTTACAGTAATAAATTACTTGGCACCTGTTAATATTTCTCCTGTTTTTATTCATGCTATTTTGTGTTAACTTTAATTAATCTTCTTTGTCTTTTCCAGCAATATTATGTTTCTTATAATTCATGCACTATATAATGAGAATAAAAAGTAGTTTAAGTTCATATATCTGTAACTTCTTGGCTGATTAATAATCTATTTAATGCAGGTGGGTTGCAAACTCTTTAGATTTCAACAAGAATTATGATGCTAGTGTTTTTGAAACAACCATAAGGTTTCTTCATTGGTTTACAATGTCTATTTTTATTTTATGTTATTGGTCAGTAGTGCATGCATGTCATGTACTAATTTTGCATTGATGAAATAGCTAAAAAAAAGGTGTACTGGTATCATTTGTGTTTTCACAGAGTTGTGGGAGGACTTCTAAGTACATTTGATCTCTCTGGGGATAAAATCTTTCTCGAAAAGGCTACAGATATTGCTAACAGACTCCTGCCTGCATGGGATACCACTTCCGGAATCCCCTTCAACATTATTAACTTGGCTCATGGAAATGCACACAATCCTGGTTGGACCGGAGTAAGTCCTGAAATTATGTGTATCATTTATATGTACTTGGAATTGAATATGGTGCTCTTTGTTTCGTTCAAGTTTGGTTTCGCGGTCCTTCCAATCATTTACAAATCCGAGTAGATTACTTGTAGATATGACTTTCACGGATGCAGGACAACTTTGAGAACTAATGATTTATATGATAGAAAACAATAAAAGATGAAGTTGAGTGGATTAAGAAAAGCCACTACCCCAAGGGTTTCCCACTCTTGTAAGTGTATATATATAAGGTAACTTGTACCGTTGATTTTACCCTAATTGAATCCTCTTGCTGATCCTATAAACAGAGCTTCAAGTACGCCGTAAACAGACTACATTCGTTCCATTTTTAGCTATCAAAAATTTCTCTCTACATTTTACCCTATGTTGCATACAAATGTACAAGTCACCAGTTTTGATGCTTGAACAATCTACCGAGTCCCTGAGGCTCTTGTCCAAAAGTATTGATGCTGAGTAGGACCTTGGTAGCATGGTCGGGATCAAGTGTGAGAACCATTAAATTGTCTTATATATATAGTAATATGTATATATATATATATAGCCACAAATAAAATAAAAATACTCTCTTTACTCTAGACTTTTAGCCTGTTCATAAGTTTTCCCAAAGGAGTCGATTAGGTAAAAGTACCTTTCTCCGGATACAATTTACCCTTTTTAATGTCTGAATTACTACTTTTAGAATTTTACCTTATAGAAAGATCTTTTTCATAAATAGTTTACTGGATATCGGCCTTGAAGTCAACCATATCCCACCCTGGGCCCAGACAAAGTTGGACTTTTAATTGCTTCGAAAGAGCTGGGATAAATTTAGCCCATATAATTCTATTTGGGGGCTAACAATACCAGGGTTGGGGCTTCGAGGGTGTTAGCTCGGGTATTGTATCTACATGTGGATTATGTAAATATCATATATTGTAACTGAAGTTTATTTGTCTTGTTACAAGGGAGACAGTATTCTGGCAGATTCGGGCACAGAGCAGCTGGAATTTATTGCTCTCTCTCAGAGGACGGGAGATCCAAAGTATCAGCAAAAGGTACACATTTGTCTTAAAACTATTTGGGATCTTTTTTAACATTCCTGATGGTAGAATATATAAACATCTACCACCAATGTGGATCATTCTCAACGAGTAGTTCATTAGTCTATACAAAGAATTTTTTAGTTCTTATTGTGAATGTCTATTCGGGCGTTTTCTTTTACTTTAAGCTTTAATACCTTCCAACTGATTTACTTCATTATGTGATTTTCAGGTAGAGAATGTTATTTTACAGTTAAATAAGACCTTTCCCTCTGATGGTTTACTGCCCATATATATTAATCCACATAAAGGAACACCATCCTACTCAACTATAACTTTTGGGGCCATGGGAGACAGGTACGAATAGAATGCTTAGGTCTGATGCATTTGAACTTGGATTTGATTTCATATCTATTTGTAATCACATTTTTAAGTATTGTTTTTTGTCGGAGACCACAGGAGTCATCCTCGTGTATTCATTGGTGATCTAATTTTGCTTGCAGTTTTTATGAGTATCTACTTAAAGTTTGGATCCAGGGAAACAGAACCACTGCTGTAAAGCATTATAGGTGAGATTCGTGAGAAACTACATTAACTTATATATAGAGTTTACAATGTGCATTGCGCCATTAATATTGGTACCCCTTCCATTTCTGTAAGTTTCTTGAAAAAATTATCTGAACAATCAATAAATAATCATTTTGTTGAAGCTTCCTTTGATAGGATACTGCCTGGTATTCGCTATATTATTATCCCATATTAAAGATTTTTTTAACTTGCTAGTTGCTATAATTCCAAATGAGTTGGGGATAACATCCTACTTTTTAGGAACATGCTGATGGAAAATTAATTATTCTGAATTTTGAAAACAGAGAAATGTGGGAGACATCAATGACGGGCTTACTGAGCTTGGTTAGAAGAACTACACCATCATCTTTTGCATATATTGCAGAGAAGATGGGAAGTTCTCTTTCTGACAAGGTAATACATGACGGGGAAATAATATATAGCTTTATTTTAAACTTAATGTGTGTTATTCAATTTTTTATCTTTCATTCTATTACACATGCAGATGGATGAATTAGCATGTTTTGCCCCAGGAATGATAGCATTAGGGGCGTCTGGTTATGATCGTGACAATGCCCAGAAATTCCTATCACTGGCAGAAGAGGTAAATATGATTTTTTACCTATAGGCGGGTAGTAATATTTTGGGGGAATGAAAGGATTACCTTCTAGTAATGTGTTAGTTGTTTGATTTTTTTTTAATGAATTGAATCATTTTCCAGTCATGTTATCAATATAGTTCTCATTTTTTGTGCTATGATGTATGTTTGCAAACATTATCAATTTAATCTAGTACTTCTTGGTTCTTACATGGGGCATAGGTACTTGCTCATGTTTATATTACCTTGTATTTTTTAGTTTTGCGCGTAAGCAACTTTAAAATGCTTCTTTTTGTTCCCTTTTCTTTGGTGGGTAAGAAATCAATTGTTTAGTCCTTTTATAGCAAACTTGTGGACGCTAAACGTCCAAGTACCATTATTTTTTTTTGTGAAGAACCCTTTTTTATATCGAATGACTCACATAATTCATTTTGGAGAGATTTAGTGCAACTAAATCAAAGTATTTAATACTAAAATGTCATATATTCTATATATCTTAAATCGCTTATGATTGAAGGTCAGATCATTTAAATATTTTGATATTTGCTCAACTATTCCAGAAAATAAAGATTAGACTACTTCAATGAAGTTAATTTGATTTTATGAAGGAACCAAATATCAGATGGTGTGTCAGGAGCTTCATTTGTGTGGAAATGGGTATACACATTGATGTAAATACGTGAAAATAACCAGAGTAGATTTTTTCTATTTAGTTGTGAACCTGATTATTAAAGATATGTAATAATAAAGTTTTACCATTTTCCCAGAGTACCAACTACCAAGTATATTGCAGTGGCATTAATCCTTAATTGCTGGTCCTAATTTTCTTAGTCAGAGTGGCATGTTCCTTGCGAAACACAACTATATATGCTCTTGACTTCTCTTTCTTTGGCTTCAATGTGTAGCTGGCTTGGACTTGCTATAACTTTTACCAGTCAACGCCAACAAAATTGGCTGGAGAGAATTATTTTTTTCGTGCAGGGCAGGTTGGTAGTCATATTCTATAATGCAAATTTAATATATCTTAATTCCTGAGAGTTGCAAGTTTTTCTTTTAGTTACGGACTTATGGTCACTTGCATATATTTAAATACTACTTTCAATTCATAAGCTTTCAATACAGAAATTGAGTCATGTATGAGGTAAACCAAGAGCCAAAGGTCTCAATCATTCGTAAAATTTCAGGATATGAGCGTCGGTACTTCGTGGAATATATTGAGACCAGAGACAGTTGAATCTCTCTTTTACCTCTGGCGTTTGACTGGAAACAAGACATACCAAGAGTGGGGTTGGAATATATTCGAAGCATTTGAAAAGAACTCACGCATAGAGTCGGGATATGTTGGATTAAAGGATGTAAGAACTTTAAACTATGATACAGATTGCATTACGATCATGATCTGCATTTAAGTTTTGGTCATACATTTCTGAAGTGGAAATATATAATTTATTAATGTTGGGATTTTTGCCCCCCCCCCCCGGTCTCTTTCTCTCATTTAAATTTTAAAAAATTTCGTTGCCTAATTTTAAAACCACATAACCTTCAATCTATTTTTGAACTCCTTTAGTTTGTTTAGTAGTCGGATCTTCAAGAAGGCAACTTCTCTACTTTCATATGAGTAGGGGCTAGAGCTTCTGCACATCTTACCATCCCCCCTAGACTCTAGACCTTGTTTTTTTAGGATACACCGGATATGTTTGGTTTTATTTCCTATTTATTTTGACAAGGAAATGATTCTACTACATAATTGCTCTCTATCTCATCTGTATTTGATCACTTTGTCTTGAGATATTCCAACTATCCCCTAGTTTAATAATCCACTCCTACTAAATATCATTTTACTTCCCCACCTAAATAAAAAACCCTTCATCCCTTCTATTATAAGTTCACACCCCTTGTGTTAATCACTCCCTCATTCCGATCTCCCACATAACAGATAAGTTAACATAAGTGTAATGTGCCTAAACTGAATAAAAATGTAAGAGTTGCGCATGAAGGTATCTAGCACCAACCTTCAAGTGTTCGTGTCTCCTTTTTTGATTTATGATCTCTAGCCATTCTATCATAAATATGTTAATAAATGAGACCTGATTGTCTCAAGTTCTTTGCTGTCTAATAGAGCTCATTGTGTCTGCTTTCGCTCTTTGGTTAAATGGGCCAATGGTCGCTAGGGATTGGCTCAAAAGTTTAAAAGTATTTACATTGTAAAGCATTACCTGCTTTTAATACTGGACTTATCTTACTGATAGTTTTCCATTACTATTAGGTTAATACCGGCGTGAAAGACAATATGATGCAGAGCTTCTTTCTTGCGGAGACACTCAAATATCTATATCTGCTGTTTTCACCTACTACAGTTATTCCCTTGGATGAGTGGGTTTTCAACACAGAAGCCCATCCCCTAAGAATCGTCACCCGACAAGGTCAAGGAGTTATCAATGAAGCATCAGATGAGCAACACAAGCCGAAGTTGCATTCAAGAAAACAAGGTCGATTTGGTCATCTTTAAATTATTAGTTGGTGTCTTATTTTTATAAAGTCGGTTGTCCATTTATGCGGGCTCGATTGCACAGAGATGAGAGATCCAGTGCGATAGTGTGCTTGAGAGCAATATGGCTTTTTGCAACCTATTGGTTCAATTGTAGAGTTATATTACTATAAAGTTGGCCATAAATTCGGTATATTCACTTGTTTGGTTGCCATGCATAAAAGGATTGCAGGCATAAAATGTATAACATAGAATGTATAGTGGTCTATTTACAAATTTTTGTGTTGGATAGGTTGAGAAGTACAAGTACTTTCTACATAAGCCATAAACATGTTATTTCGAACTTTAAATGTATTAGATTTAATAATATTGCTGAATAGTTAGAACTCTTGACCATGATATTTTTCCTGCCTTTAGTATATATAAAACACATTTAATAGAATACTTTGATTAATTGTTTAATGATTACTTTGATTTTTTATATCTTTCGCATAGAAATAATATAATACTATTATTGAAATGTTTTTCTTAGTTAAATTCTTATTTTGATGTTAGAATAAAAGTTTTTAAAATTTTAATCTTAGATGAGATAGTTATTTAATATGATATGTTATGGTACATGAAATTCTATTATTTAATAGAAAATCAACAAATCGACTTTGTGCAAGTCATTTTTAAAACTTGTTATTTATTTCATAGCATACATTTGTAATTATTGTTTTATACATTTTTAGTTGTAAAAGGCGTTTGTAAAAATAATCATATGCTGAAACATATTTTTAAATTATGCATCCTTAAATATTTATTTAAATTATATAGTTGCATCTTTTCAATTACATAGATTTCTAAAAGATATTATTCTTTTACAATATGTTTTAAACAATAATGTCCTTAAAAAAATTCAAATAAAATTTTCAAATAAGTAGACTAGGTTTATATTTGTTTTTGGACATGAATAACACAATTAAGTATTGAAGTTGAAATAATAAAAATGAGTAGCTCCTTAAATTTATTTATAAAATAAGTGAAATCTGAAAATATGTTTGTATCATATTTTGGGTTTGGATAGCCACAACAACCAAGTAAATAATGTCTAAATGTCAAAACAAAGATATCAGACCTACCAGTAGACTATCTTTCTTTTCAATTATAATAATACAAGGTTCTAACCCTTTGTTTTCTTGGAGACTTTTGCCTTATTTTTCATGAAAAAACCAAGAAGAGTTATCAAAGGTAAGAAAAATAAGAAATAAAAAAGATATAAGGACATGACATGTGCATAGATTAGTGGCATACAATACAATACACACATGTCAGCTCCTCTGTTATAACTGATCAAAGCTGGGGAAACTACATAAACGTTAACACACATTGATAATTTTTGTATCATTTTTACGACTGATACTCTAATACCAGTCCATTTTGCAACAAGATATATACAAATGTATCTACATTTAACATTACATTTAAGTCAACTATTTTACTTGGACTATAGAGCATCAGTATTATGGCGGTGTAAACGAGTCAAATTGTTCTTCGGCTATTCGAGTTCGTCTCGTAAAAAATTCAGATTCAGCTTGAAAATAATCGAACCAAGCTCGAACTTAAGCTTTTCAATTTTTTATTCGAGATGAGCTCGATCTTGAAATTACTCAGTTAGTAAGGTTCGCGAGTCTTATCGAGTTTCTGTTATTTTAATTTTTTTATAAATATTTAAGATTTTTATATATTATATTTTTTATCGAATCGAACTCAAACCGAGTCGATCATATTTTATATTTTTATTAATATTTTTTGAAATTAATTCGAGATTTTGAACGAAATTCGAGCCTACGAAATTTTTTACAAACCGAGTTCAAACTTGAAATTAAAAAATTGATCAAGATCGAAATCGAATTCGAGCCGAGCTTAACGGTAATTGAATCGGCTCAACTCAGTTATCCTAGTTTACCTTGAGTACCGCCTATTGGACTGGGTCCAAGTCGCTTGTAATTTGGGTTTCAGATAAAAAAAGTAAAGGGAAAGCTAAAATAATGAGTCAAGTTGTGGGGAAGCAGGTAATGCTTACCCAAGGAAATAATAATAATAAAACAACCCAGTAGCAGAGATAGACAAAAGGATATATATATATAATAATAATAATAATAATAAATTAAGTGGGGGTGATTAGGAAACCACGAAGAGAGGTTCTCCATTTGTTTTGTCTTTCACTTGCCTTTTTTTTACTAATTTAGTTTATATATCTTATAATTAAATATATGTTCTACCAAATCTCGGGATGAGCGAGAATCGAATTTAGAACCTAAGAAGATAAACTTGTAAGCACTTGTGTTTTTAAATCTACAAAGTTATGATTTATTCCCGTACATCACACGCTTTCTCTCCATGCTCCCCCCTCCTAGCATACAACAAGTATATAAAAAATAACATCATCATCATCCTCCTCATATTTATCTTTCTTTTTCATCGTAATAATAATATATTCCCATTTCTTCCCTTTAAATATTCCAACCATACAAAGTCTACCAGCTTGTTTACTGCACCTAGCTCAGCCGCCCGAAAGTAAACGTTTCTTTTTTTTTTATAATAATAAAAAAAAAGAATAATGAAATAAATAAATAAATAAATAAATAAAAATTGTCAACATCCCCACCCCCGCTACTGTCCATCTATCCCCAGTCTTCTGCTCTGCTAATGCTAATGGGTGGAGACTTAAAAGTCTGCCGCACAAACTCATTCTTTGATGATACTCCAAAACAATATTTATAATAAATATTAATAATAATAATAATTATAAAAGGCAGTCTTTGTAAATCGCATTTAAGCTACAGACATAATCATAAATTCTTCTCCCGTGAAATTCAAGCGAACTCAGGAGACATAATTATAATGAGATTTAAACCCGTGATCAAGAGGATAGTTATCTCTGTTTAACCAACTGAGCCGACCCTTACGGGCTAGTTAACTGTCTTCTTCATCCTTTAGTTGGTTTGGTTTGTGCAACTTACTAATGATCCAAGAATCTTGTAAATTTATAGATACAGCAGCTCCTACCCAATAAACAGACTCATTTGCCAAGCACCACAACAACAATCGATCAGGTGTTTAGTCTATCCAATCAGACCCCACAACTAAAAATAACAGCAGCAGCCATGCTGTCAATTCATTCTTCTGCTTGCTGCTGCTGCTATAGATTCTTCTTAATCCTCTTCTTTCTGGGTTCTTATTGCCATGCTGCTGTTTGCAATAAGGTGGATCAAAGCTCTCTCCTCGTCTTCTCCCAAGCAATCTCTTTCTTCAACTGGTCTACTTCTTCTACGCAAGATTGCTGCGTCTGGGAAGGGATCACTTGCGATCATAATGGTCGTGTTACTCGTTTATTACTTCCGTCCAACCACCTCCGAGGAATCATCCATCCCTCCATAGCTAATCTCACTTCTCTTGTTCACCTCAATCTCTCCAACAACTTTCTTTCCGGCCCTCTACCTCCTACTTTTTTCACGTCCTTGACTCAAATTCAGGTCATTGACTTGAGCTCCAACCGCCTTTTCGGACAACTACCAGTACCCGGGGGCCTGCCTGTTACTGTCAAAACACTTGATCTATCCAACAACCACTTCAACGGGACTGTCCCCTCTTCATTTCTTTCTCAAGCTCTCCAATTGGAAACTTTCAATGTAAGTAACAACATTTTTGCTGGTTCTATTCCTTCGTCAATCTGCACATATTCACCCTCTCTCTCGCGCCTTGATTTCTCCTACAATGACTTTCATGGCGAGATTCCCATGCTCGGGGATTGTCCTAAACTGGAAGCTTTAAGAGCAGGTTTCAATAATCTTTCAGGACAGCTTCCTCGTGTCATATACAGCGCTTTGACACTGCGGGAGATTTTTCTTGCTGGCAATAAGCTGAGTGGATCCATTGAAGAGGGCATTACTAAACTTAGTAACCTCAGGATCCTATCTCTCTATGCCAACCAATTGACAGGAATTATCCCTCGGAATATTGGAAATCTCTCATCATTGGAACAGTTACACCTTCACATCAACACTCTAAATGGGACTCTGCCGTCATCTCTGATGAATTGCACAAGTCTCCGGATGCTGACTTTACGTGTCAACTTCTTAACCGGTGACCTGTCCTCCCTTGATTTCTCCAAGCTCCTTCAGCTTAGCATTATTGACCTTGGGAACAACAATCTCTCTGGAAATTTGCCACCAAGCCTTTACATGTGCAAGTCGCTAATTGCAATTCGACTAGGAGTTAATCGAATACAAGGACAGATCTCGCCTGAAATCCGCACATTACCTTCCCTAACGTTCCTCTCGATTTCCAACAACAGCCTAACCAATATCACAGGGGCAATTAAGATCTTGATGGGCTGTAAGAACCTTCGTATTATCATTTTCTCAATGAATTTCTTTAAAGAGGCAATACCAGAGGCTGTAGAAACAATAGACTCTGATGGATTTCAAAACCTCCAGGTTCTTAGTATGGGTGGTTGTAACTTCACCGGAAGCATTCCCAAATGGTTGGGTAACCTGAGGAAACTACAGGTTCTCGACCTTTCTTATAATAGAATAAAGGGCTCAGTTCCGGGTTGGTTTGCAAATATGTCTTACCTGTTTTACTTGGACTTGTCTGATAACCTGCTATCGGGAGATTTTCCAAAACAGTTAATTCAACTGCCAGCACTGACGTCAAGAGAAGGTGCAGACCAGCTAGATGGTAGTAACTTAGAGTTGCCCATTTATGTAGCAGCTGATAATCAATACAACCAGCTTGCCAGCCTCCCACCAGCAATATACCTCAAAAACAACAGCTTCAGCGGAAATATTCCAATTGAAATAGGCCAATTAAAATATATACAGGTCCTTGATCTCAGTTGCAACAAATTTAGCGGCACTATTCCTAACCAACTATCTAATCTTACCAAGTTAGAGAAGCTGGACCTTTCTGGAAACAATCTTACCGGTGAAATTCCTGCATCACTTAGACAGCTTAATTTCTTGTCTTCTTTCAGTGTTGCAAACAACAGTCTTCATGGTCCAGTACCAACAGGAGGGCAGTTTGATACCTTTACCAATTCCAGCTATGAAGGGAATATAGGGTTGTGTGGTCCAATGACTCCACGGAACTGTACTAGCAGCTCAAAACCTACACATTCTTCTGTGCATAGAAGACCAAATAAGAAACTCATTGTTGGGCTTATCCTTGGAATTTGTTTTGGCATTGGTATCACTCTCACTGTTATAGCATTATGGATATTGTCGAAAAGGAAAGTCCTGCCTCGAAGTGAGCCTGATAAGATTGATATGGACACAGTATCCTTCAATTCTCATTCAGTGATATGTACTGAATTTGGGAAGGATACCAGCCTTGTAATTCTGTTTCCAAATATTACAAATGAGATCAAAGATCTTACAATATCTGAGATTTTGAAGGCCACCGACAATTTCAGCCAAGCCAACATTGTTGGCTGTGGAGGTTTTGGTTTGGTATATAAAGCAACTTTAGTTAATGGTACCAATCTAGCCGTTAAAAAACTTTCTGGAGATATGGGTTTGATGGAGAGGGAATTCAAAGCAGAAGTAGAAGCGCTATCCACAGCTCAGCACAAAAATTTGGTTTCTTTGCAAGGTTATTGTGTACATGAGGGTTTTAGGTTACTTATATATTCCTATATGAAAAATGGGAGTCTGGATTACTGGTTGCATGAGAAGACTGATGGAGCATCTCAACTGGATTGGCCTACGCGACTGCAGATTGCACGAGGGGCAAGTTGCGGGCTGGCTTATATGCACTTGATCTGTGAACCGCATATTGTGCATCGTGACATAAAGTCCAGTAATATCCTTCTTGATGATAAGTTTGAAGCTCATGTGGCAGATTTTGGATTGTCAAGATTGATTCTTCCATATCATACTCATGTAACCACAGAGCTGGTAGGTACCCTGGGCTATATTCCCCCCGAGTATGGCCAAGCATGGATAGCTACCTTGAGAGGCGACATGTACAGTTTTGGTGTTGTGATGCTTGAATTGCTCACTGGGAAAAGGCCTGTTGAAATATTCAAACCAAAGATGTCGAGGGAATTAGTAGTGTGGGTGCAACAACTGAGAAGTGAAGATAAACAAGAAGAAATCTTTGATCCTGTCCTCAGAGACAAGGGCTTTGAAGAAGAGATGCTTCAGGTGCTTGATATGGCCTGCATGTGTGTAAATAGAAATCCTTTTAAAAGACCTACCATTAGAGAAGTAGTTGACTGTCTCAAGAATGTAGGATCCAATTCACTGACGGCACAATAACTGCAACAGCATCCGTGCATATACTTAAATCGTAGATTGTTATTGCAAATTTCAAAGTAAATATACACCAGTCAGATTTATTTTGTTTGCTGATGATGATACACGAACAAGTAATGATTGCACGATATCAAACAAAGCATTTTATATTCTAAACCTTGCCAATATGGGACAACTTAATTTATTTTCTAAATTCTAAAACTGACGATAATGTAGCAAAATTCTACATGTACATAAAATTAAGGGTAAAAATGTTTACCGAAATACACGGCATCCATAAAGGCTTGCACCTTATGTATATTCAACCCAAAATTTTACGGTAGATAAACGTATATCAAAATCCAAAACATATGGGGTGCACAAAGTGCGTACTAATAGATGCATGCTAAGCAAACTTTACCCAAGTTCCGTCGCAATTCCACCGTTCATTTTTCCAGTTCCTTTAGCTAAGAAAATTTTGTTGGCAAATTTAGCACCAAATTTAAGGATCAATGTAACTCAGGCTTCCTGTGAAGTTGCGAGTTTTGACACTAAGCTCCGCACATCCGAACACTCAACTTCAAATTAATCATCATTGGGAATGTCTCCCAGCAAGCAGAATATCTTTCCATGCTTCATAAAACATCCAAGTGATTCCTGAGGATGGCATAACTTTCATACAACTGGCACCCCACCCTCTATAAAGTCCTAGTATTCCCTCATTCTTAACGATTTCAGAAAGTGCAGCTGCCATGTTGGGTGGGCATCGACCCTGCAGAGTTCCTACCATCAATCGTTTTCTGGCTACCTCCAAAGGAAAACTGATGGTGCTAGCTGTGAAACCTGGTCCGCCAAAAACAGAAGGAAGGATAACTCAGACAACTTTAAAAAGGAAGCACTTTTATATAGTAACTTTTAGCATGATCCAATTGACAAACAACCCTCCAGACAAAGCACAAGCTTATTACTGTTATCTGTTCAACAGGAAAAATGTGTGCCAACAGAATGGTGGGAAATCCTAAGGTTAAAATCTTGTTAATGAAGTTACTTTGTATTAGTGCAAAAGTTGATTTACAGATCCTGTTATGCTGCTCAAATATATGTATATACAGGTTCTTGCTAAATGAGAGGCTCTTGCTAAATGAGAACCACATTATTGTGAAAACTAAGATCCGATCTCATCCCTTCATTTTTATACCCACAATAAATCTACCCCATGAAATTTAATCCACCTTCAAAACTAATTATCACTTTCGGCCACATCCCCCAGCCACCAAACTCTGGCAACATCACCGGTATCTAGAGCTGTCAAAAAAATTCGAAAAATCCGATATTCGTCCGAAAAAATCACATTCGTATCCGAAACAAAGATGATATTATCTGTATCCGAATCCAAATATATATATATAAATATTTACATAATTTAAAATTTATTATATTAAATTTATAGTGTGTGTTTGTGTGTATATATATGTTAAATATTATGTTTATACAAATTTTATAGACATATATAAAAAAATCACCTAAGTTTATCAATTTAAAGATAACAATTATATTTAAAAGATAAATAAAATTAATTTTTAAAAAAATTAAAATATGATTAAATCACTTTAACTCTTATTTTAATTTTTAAAAATGAATTTTTAATTTTTACTAATTTTTTTCAATTTTTTTCATTTAAAAAAAAAATTTAAAAATCTGATTGAAAATCGGATTCGGATCCGGATATTATACGTATCCAGATAGTTTCCGTCGGATCCGGATTCAAATATTATTCTTTAAATATTTTCCGGATTCAGATACGAATACGGATATGAATTTTTGGATTTGGTAATGATTGGTGTTACATTTATGTTTTTATGGATTTATGTCTGGAACCTTGGTAGTTTTTGTTTTATTTTTGGTGAGTTTGTATCAAGTTTTTATTATTTATGCTGAATTTTGATGATTTGGTGATTCTCCTTATATAGGCGATTAGTGGATGGTACTGGTTGTGGTAGTTTAAATTCTTATGGTTTTATTTATTTTTTGTGACATCATGATTTTTTTTTCTTGAGTTTGACGGTGATATGTCGGTGTACTGATGGTGGTGACCACATGGTGATCTTAAAGATGGTGGTCGGTTGTGGCGATCAGTGGGTGCTTGTGATGGCGGTGTTGATTTCATTATGGTGATTTTTGTAAAACTATAGTGATTCTAGTTATGGCGTTGATGATTAATTGTTGGACTCCATAGGCGGTGGTGGCCGGAAACAGCGGTCGGTGATTGGAGTAGAAAGATGGTGGTGGAATACTAAGATATTGATAACCTTAATTGGTGGTGGGAGACGAGGATAAGGTTTGTAAATAAGTGGCTACGATTAGATCTGAAATTTCACCCTAATTGGGGTTCTCAGCGAAACATGACCCTATATATCTATTTATCTATCTAAACTATACTATTATAAGCAAAATTGAGTATATTTAATTGTTGGTTGATTGAGCTATACTACTTCACGAGGTTCATGGATCGAATCATGTCAACAACATATGTTAATATAGATAAAAATAAAGGTACATGTTTCAAATAATCATCAACATATTATTGTGATATTAATAAAGACTGAATTCCCACCTGATAGAGCACCGAGTAGCAGCATCTCTGCACGGCTTAAAGAATGTTTCTTTTGACCTCGGCAATATGATTGCTTCAATGTTTCGTACATAAAATAGTAGCAAGTACTATATGGGAGCATACCAATTAATGTAGGTGATAAACCAGCATAAAAGCCGCCAATTCCACCACTATTGTAAATCTTGCCAATTGCAAGGCTCAAGCACGGGTAAGCATCGGGACTTATAGTTAAGCGGTCCTGTGGTAGAGAGATAAATGTTATAAATTATTAATCAAGATTACAATTTGCTCCGATATATAGTTAAACCCAATACACAAGTCCTATAGCAAAGCAAGAGCAAGTGTGTAAAAGAGTAGAGGCTTCCGTGATGCTCAAAAATTGAAAATACATTTTAAAAAGATTTTCCAGGAATACTTCAGACTCCAACAAACTGCACCAGACAGATAAATATACCTTTAGGACTTCGAGCGGATGGCAGACAAGCGTGCTAACTACTCCAGCAGCTGCACCAGCCAAAGCAATAGGAGATAACCAAGAGAGAGAGATATTCAGACTAACGTGACCAATCTGTACATTTGGTCCATCAGAATGTTTCCTATTCTCTTGTACTGAAGTCATTGCCCGCTTGACATATTCAAAAGTTGCAAGTTCGATAGCCTGTGTAGGAACTATGCGCAGCATGTTAACTGCATTACCGGCCCATAATCCTCGCCAACCCTGATGTTCGATGACCTCAAGGAAACTACCAAAAATATGTCTGGAGCCCACACCAACAATCATTCTTGTCCTACATAATCCAACATAATCTGATTTAAGAATAAGGTGCAATGCTTAATTTTAGAAAAAAATGGACTAATTACTAACAATACATTAGATTATGTATATCTGTTTCACTAATCATTACAAACTGAGGTTCCCTATATTATTCTTGATAGCTTGACATTTCTAAGTAAATAGCGAAATGAAAATCGATGACTACCTTATTTACAACATCATGAACTACTGCAGACAGTGATTTTCTACTTATGAATACATATTCGATATTCCGTCTAGCCTGATATTTTACTGTTTTTCTCCCAGTACCCTATATACAACCTACTGGTCACTGTCATCTTGAGTCGCTATAAATAGCAATATCACTAATTGGTTCAATCATTGTTTTCCTTCCAGATCTTTTTCTTTAAATGAAGATACTTAAAAAACAGTGAAAAACACAAAAACAACAAGATTGCACTAAATAGATAAAAACTGGATAGTAAAATAAGTTTATAATGGATGGTTGAGTAGGAAGAAACAAAAGAAACATCAGGAACTGAGAAATTGAGCTAATATGAAGTGCGTAGTAGAGCTTGGTTGCAAGTCCCAATAGCCCAGGAGCGCTAATTTCACAAATTTAACAAAAAAATATTAAGCCACTGGATTTTTTTACTGATCTTGCTAGTCTATATTTACAAATAGACAATATCTCAACCAGAATATCTGATATATTAGGCATACAGACATTCCGGTGTACTGATAACAAATAGTGAGAAAATAATACCAGCTGTTATATCATAGAAGAGCAGTGCATTCAATTATAAGGCTGAATTGATTGGTGGAAATCAATATTGTGAGACAGGTGTGAGAAAACTAGCATAAATGGTGATGTTAAGTTTATCTAAAAATGATGAAAAGGGAGAAAAAAAAATGCTTCATTCTCATTAATTTACACAACCCATATAATGACAACTCATAATGCCAAATCAGACTGAGCACTACATTTAACTATGTAAAATGAAAAATAAACTAAAAAAATACAGAAGCCTTTTGTCAAACTGGACTTGGAGCTTGAATAAGAATGCCAAGCTTGGAAGATAAAAAACTGTGTAATGCAGGAGGAACAGACTTGGCAAGAAGATCAGCTAAGTGTGAAAGAGTCTTGACATGACCTTTTGATTAAAATTTAGATCCACGTAATCCCCGATGAAATACCAATCATCCCTCTATTGTTTTGTTCTTTTTTGAAATGCATGATTCTTTTACTCGAGCATTTTGCAGCAAGGTTGTCAAAAATAATTTCAATAAGCCAAGAAACAGGAATCTTCGAATCTAATAATAAATCTTTTAATTAAATAATTGCACTTGTAGACTAGTAGTATGATTGATGCCTTCGTATTCAGCTTTACAAGTACTCCTTGAAGTTGTTTCTTAGCTTTCCAAGCACTAGAAAGAATTGAAGAAAACAAATGAAGGAGAAATTGAAGAACAAACAGAAAATTAGGTCAACAAACAGAAATTGATGCATAAAAAAAATCACAAACTGAAGCAAGATAACAGAAATATGAGAATTGATTTCAAGCAGCTTGTTAAGAACTTAGATCAAACACAAAGGCGAGAGCATCCTTGCTAATAAAGAAGCAGAAACGATTAATGGTGATGTTAAGCTAAATCTAAAAAGAAGCAGCAGACAACTGAAATGAAATGATTTATTTTAATTATCTGGTGTATACATACAACACCACCACCTACCCAACTATACTAACACGAAATATCAGCTGATAATGTCAGTCATAATACATGTATTTCGTGTAGAAATACAAAATTGAAATACATGTGAATAAAAGTGAAAGGGGCGGACCTAATGGTTTCGAGAGGCGCGAGAACAGCTTTGGTCATGGCTCCTGCCAGAGCACCACTGAGAAACTCACCTACTTCTCTAGTCCTCAGAAATTGCTAAAACACAAGGAATTATAAGCATTAATATTATTGAAATTATAGAATAAAGATAGTAATTAGTAATTAGGTGAGTTACTTTGATAGGGGGTCCTAATTGCAAAGGAAGGGTGTGGGTGGAAGCATGGTGGTACTTGAGGTCAGCAAGCTCCAACTCTTGTTTTGGGACATTAATAATCATGGCCATATCTCCACGGCCGCCGCCGCCGCCGTACAAGTTCCCCGTTAAGCAAAGGCTCTTGTGCTGCTGTCATTTTCAGATTCCAATCAGAGAGAGAGAGAGAGAGAGAGAGTTACTAATGGTATACAATGTACTACTCACTTACCTTAGAGTCTGGACGTGATTTTTGGGTCATTTTGTATGAATCTCGTCAACAAAAACGTTTCCTTATTGCTTGTATAGATATTTTTTCTTCGACAAAGAAAAGTGTTGATACGCTTACTTGCCAGCCTCCGCTTCTTCTTTCTTTTTTAGGGTTTTCTCCGCCCGTTATTTGATTATTTTTCAAATTTTCTGACGACTAAAGCAGCCTGACCTCCGTTCTTGTGGGGTTCTGCTGTGCAACAAGATACAGTCAAGCTCCTTAATTGTATTTATTTTTTTTAGGGAAAAGCATATAAACATAAACAGTTTGGAAATTTCAGCCATAAAGAAAAAGGATGTGAAATATTATACACAAATTTTAGGGAAATATTATTCGGTCTTTCAAATCTGTTCATGTGCATCCATGAGTTTAATGTAGTTTTGTTTTTTTAACCTCTTTTTGTTTTGTTCTGAAAGTAAAAAAAAAAAAAGAGTTATGCAAAAAGTATTTCCCAAATTATATTATGGAAGTTTTGTGAGACTATAAAATTTATCTTTCGCGTGTTATCTTTTCATTATATCTTTCTTTATATCTACTATATTATAAATCCTGAATTCACAAAACATGTGGTTTTTTACACTATCTACCCCATATTTTCAAATATTATTATCAAGTTTTTTATTACCAACTTGCACCACTCACACGTGATTTGAACAGTAGTAGCATATACTATTTGCAATTGAAAAAGGAAAGTATGCTTTCTTGCCAAAAGTACAAGCTAAAGTGTACTGTCACAACCTTTACTTCCCATAACCAAAAGAATCCAAACAAAACATAGAAAGTTGGACCAATTCAAATCTGAATTCAAAATTCAAATCCCCTTTCAGATTTCATTTTTTCCTCCTCTGGTTTTGGTGTTTTATTCATCTATCTCTTCAGGCGTTGTACAAGCATATTCGTCCTCTACTTTTGGTACTTTATTCATCCCTTCAGCTGTTCGAGAATGAAAGAGGTTTTTAATTACTTGTGATGTATTTGAGTTCCATTTTGCAGACCACATACTATCACATGAAAGAGTTTCTTACACTCTGATTTCATTTTCCAGGCCACATACTCTCACTTGAAACTGGACAATTTCACATCTTTCCGCACGGATGTTTGTATGTTTTCTTTCAGCTTAGTGCTAATTAACTTTATCATTTGTTGTATGTATTAGATTTGATATTGTGGACTTCAATTAGGTACTCACACCCGGAAGTTTAGGAAGGTTGATTTGGTTTGCCCAAAAAGTTACGGTAACACGCTAATTTTTGTCGCAAATTATTATTGAACTTGTGATTTTCCAATTGTTTATAATAGAAATCACCGAGTGAAATGTTTCTTAAATTGTAGATGCTACACCGTCTCCTGTAACACACTTCAGCAATCACAAAGAACATTGTAACCTTTTGTCATGGATAAATTTTACAAAAATCTTTTGCTATTAAAAAACATTTTCTAATATTTTTAATAAATCTGAATTAAGTTTCGGTGTTTTCTATGGGACTCCCTGCTCCAATAGTGGTTCCAACAACAATATTCGGAGCCCTTCTTATCCTTCTGTCACAGCTTCTCCATGTAACCTCGGAGAACCTTTATCAGATATTTCAAATACAACCAGGATTGTTGTTCAACCACAAGGTATCTACACTTCACTTAAGCTATTTTTCCAATGACCATGATGCACTGTGTGAATTCGTTTCAATTTTTCAAGATAAATTTCTTCAATTTAAATAATGAATTATGCTTTGCATATGTAAACCTTTACCTACCATTGTATCATAAGGTGACGACAGTACCTTTGTTAAGTCATCAACAAAAGAGTGCAGACAGTTTGAGAGTCCATTGGTGACACCTACTGCATATACAGAACCTTTATCCCGATTTTCAGATAAGCAGAAACCTGTTAATGATCATCAAGGTAATTAAGTTAGAATTCACTATTTTACCAATGAAGTAGTTGTATTGTGCTTTGTCATTTGGTTGAATATAAGGCTACTAACATCACATGTCATGCTGCTCAATTAAATTTTTAGCTTCATGTAACTTACAATCCCAACGAATTCGGAAAGGCGGTTGTTCGAAATGAGCTTTTTCAGTGAATTCTTCTAATTTAAGTAGAAGGATTGATTCGTCTGTTAGAGCAGTCCCGTATATGGCATTATTTCAAGAAAATATTTGTGATATTGACTACGAATCTGCAGGTACCTTATTTGCCAAAGAAAGAGAAAAAAAATCCTAATTTTAAGTATCAGGTACCTTCTGATAGTTTTGTATATATTTGCAGAGCATTCAACCATAGCCGAGTTCGAAGGAGATTATTTTGATTTCTTCCATGATGATGGTAATGAAACTGAAATATAGAAAATGATATATACTTTATACATGAATAATAAGCTGAGATCTTTTTTTACAGATCACGACACTGCTTGTGTTGAAGAAGAAATCCTGGAAAATGGTCGGGAAGCAGCACGTTCAGGTATTGTTCCCGAAATTGATGACTCTTTCATGTATCTTACATGTTAATGACTTCCTTTTTTTTGTTTACAGTGCCTGAGGGTTATGTATCGTTAGGGTCTCCGACCGAATTTTGTCGTAAATGTAAGGTTGTCATGTGGAAGGAGGAGAGGACCAATAAAAATGTTAAGAAAGGTGTTCCGAAGTTCAGTTTTTGTTGTTTGGATGGTCAGATAAAACTTCCACGCACACCAACCATCCCGTCATATCTGATGCATCTTTATACTGATCCGAAGAAGAAAAATCATTTTATGAGATACATTCGTCTTTATAATGCCATGTTTGCTTTTACTTCCATGGGAGGCAAAGTTGATCACACGATTAATTGTGGTAGGGCGCCTTGTGTTTATCGTCTAAATGGACAGAACCACCATATTTTTGGAACCCTCATCCCTAATGAAGGTGATGATCCCAAATTATGTCAGTTGTATGTGTATGATACTGAGCACGAAGTGGACAATCGAATAAAATGGGTGAAAGTAGACAGTGGGGAATTGGTTGACTCAGAAATTGTTGAAGGCCTGGTTCAAATGTTGGATGAGAGTAACCAATTGGTTAAAAAATTTCGTTATGCCAGGGACCGCTTCAAAGAACAACCGATAAGAGATTTGAAAATCAAATTAAAGGTTTTTTTTAACAATTTTATTTTATGTGCAGAACAATTTCATTCTCAAAATTTCTAATTGAAAATGTTAACTGATATTTGAATCTTTAAATTATGTAGGTCTTCACATTCGTCTAGCAGGACGTATTTATCAACAATACGTTGTTGATGCATTTTCATATGTTGAACAAGCTAGATTGTGGTGGTTGCGTACACATCAAACAAATCTTAGAAGTGATATGTATAATTCACTTGCTAAGAAAATGGTTAACGGTGTAAATGATACAACGAATGTGGGTAAAGGTTTTATATTACCTGCTAATTTTCTGGGCTCTAAAAGATATATGCAGCAGAACTTTCAAGATGCTCTTGTCGTATGTCGTGTTGTAGGACACCCTGATGTATTTCTCACAATGACATGTAACCCACTATGGGACGAAATCCTGGAAATGATGAAATTACTTCATGGTTGCTCTCCCCGAGATTCTCCGGATATTATTGCCCGTGTTTTTCATCTCAAGCTCGAACAATTGTTAGATGACATAAAGAAGAAGAACTATTTTGGGACGTGCATTGGTGGTAAAAACTTCTTATCTATTTCAAGTTTTTTATGTGAATGTAATTAAACGACCTAAACTAATAAATTAATTTCTTTGATTATTTTTTATGGTGTAGTTATGTACGTTGTGGAATTTCAGAAGCGAGGACTACCTCATGTTCATATGTTAATATGGCTTGATAGGGAGTCGAAGATGAATCTTGCCTCTAACGTTGACAAATTTGTGAGTGTTGAGATACCTGATCCTCTGACAGATCCAGTTGGTTATGATGCGGTAAAATCATTGATGATTCATGATCCTTGTGGTCTCCAAAATCCCAAATCTCCATGTATTAGCAGTTGCCGGTGTACAAAGCATTTTCCTAAAAAGTAAGAGTTCTTTAAATTTCTAACTTATGAACAAGATATTGTCATCGAATTGTCTGTTTTCTGAAACTTACATATACATTTGTAGGTATTGCAACCAAACATATTTTGATCAATCCGGTTTTCCAATTTACCGACGTCGTAATACCGACATTACTGTCATGAAAGGTAAATGTGAACTTGACAATCAGTCTGTGGTTCCATACAATAGGGATCTTTTGGTCAAATATCAATGTCACATGAAAGTAGAGATATGTTGTCATGCACGTAGCTTAAAATATCTTTTCAAATACTGCCTTAAGGGTCATGATCGTGCCACAATTGAAATTTCTACCAGTAATGGAGGTCTGGATGATGGAAATGATAAAGTAGTTGACGAAATTAATGCATATTTTGATGGTAGGTATATTTGTGCATCAGAGGCAGCCTATCGTATTTTTGGTTATCCTATACATTATCGCTCTATTTTTGTGCTTCGTTTGTCGTTCCATTTTCCAGGAGAGAGGAGTTGTACTTTTACTGAGAGTGAATCACTTGAAAAAGTAGTTCGTCGCGAGCAATACAAACATAGTCAGTTGGAGGCATTTTTTCTGCTCAATGAAAGTGATGTTAATGCGAGGAAATATACATATGACCAAATTCCCCAGTATTATGTGTGGAACGAAACTGACGGGAAATGGTGTGTTAGGAAAAAAGGCAAACAAATTGGACGCCTACTCTATACGCATCACAGTAGTGGGGAATTATGGTACCTGCGTTTGCTGCTTTCAAACATTTGTGGTTGTACTTCTTTCAGGTCTTTGCAAACTGTGAATGGTGTTCATTATTCAACCTTTAAGGATGCTTGCAAGAGTTTAGGATTGCTAGACGATGATAATGAATGGCATGTTGTTATGAAAGAGTGTGTCGTAAGTAGCTTTCCTGCGCAGATTCGGCAACTATTTGTACACATTATTGTCAATTGTCAAGTAACCGACATGAGGAAACTTTGGGATGACCACTGGAAACACATGATTGATGACATTTTGCTTAAAAGGAATGAGTTAGCAATTGATCCCAACAATGTGTATTCAGACAAGCAACTCCAATTTTTTGCTCTTGCAGGTAATGTGGGCCTTATGCCATTTGAAAATGCAATGCATTCCTTACATAGATTTATTTGGTTGTACCTACATTTAATTTGGTTGTACCTACATTTAATATAAGTTTTTTTTTTGTAAATTTTGCAGAGATTGATAAGTTGCTTAAGTCCGTAAGCAAGTCATTGAAACAATTCAGGCAACTGCCACAACCTCCATCTACATATTTACAGTCTGGGAAAAATAATTTGGTGATTGAAGAGACGAGTTATAACCTTGATGAGATGGATTCCAATTTTAAGAATCTTTTCCAGCACTGCAACACTGAGCAACTTCAAATTTTCAAAGATGTTGTCCATGTTAGTGTAGGTGCCCTAGAGGCAATACATTATTCTTTTATAATCTTTATGTCAGTTGATCATTCAATAAATGTATTTATTATGACCTTAATTACTGCGATATTTTGTTAGCATAATAAATGTCCTTAGAATCATGATACAAATTGTATAGTTTAAGTACATGACTTGAACTTGAGATTATATAATATATCATATTCTTAAAGGTCCCTAGTCGAGTATTATTATATAGGACAATAATAATACATAAATAGACTAGTATGTTGTTTGACAAGATAACCACATCTCATTGGTTATAAGTATGGGGATACTAAAGTCAATACATAGGTACATGTGAGAGTACATGGTACTGGACAGACCCACAGTGAGATTCTTCATGTTTAATAAAGTCATAAGAAAGACTCACAGTGATAATGGTGTAACGATCCTTTGACTTGAAATCATTATATTTCTATACGAGGATTAATATACTTTGACTACATTAAAAGTTACTTTTGATCGGGTGATGATAAAAGTGGACATTGGGTATATCATGAGTCGTATGAGAAATATGAATGATAGATAAAGGATTTAACCCTCCTATAATTATGAGAGATATTATTGGCCTCTTGATTGAGTGAGATTATAAAAGCATGGCCATGCTCAAATAATGATTTGTCTCGATAATCTACTCATGGATCAAGTAAACCCGGATTAAATGTTGAAGAGGATGACTAAATACATGCCTCGAGTTTAATCTATAATATGTATGGTTAAAGGGATTATATTACACGAAAAATATTAATCATGAAAGGTTTTATCTAATCACGATTTAATTATTGTTTAATTGGGTAACAATGATATATTACTAGATACCGCTCATTGTTTATAATTTTATTAGAGAATAAAATTATTGTCAATTAAATAATAGCCTATAGGGTCGCACAAATAGAGCACTTAATGGAATAGTTAATTTAAATTATAGATTTAAATTAATTGATGATTATTTGAATTTTATTATAATTAAGTAAGACTTAATTGAGATAATATAAATTCGAATTAAAAGGAATGTTTTTGCCCATAATAATTAAGTATGACTTAGTTATTAATTAAATAATAGAAATTCGTTTTTATTATTTAATCCAATACCTACTAGGGTTGGGTTTCGCTATTATGGGCCTTTTTAATCAGCCATTATAAATAGATAATGATAGGTTAAAGAGGCTTGTACGTTTTTAAGAAAAAAACCCTAGCAGTAAAGAGAGGCAGAGGCAATTCAGATCGTCAAGAAGGAGGCTAGTACATCCATTCCGTAGTCAAGTTCGTGAGACGTTCTTGAAGGTGCTCGTGTGGATACCATAGAGGTGTTTCTCCGAGAGGTAGACACAAAGCGTGATAGCTAGGATCTCCGTTGAGTTCGTGAAAGTTAAGCTCTTGAAAGATATGATTCGTTATCTCCATAATCTGCCCATAATTATACATGGATCCTGTTTTGGGTTTCGAAATTTTTATTTTATTTACGTTTATCCGCTGCGTTTTATGCCTTCGGAACCCAACAATGGCATCAGAGCTACGTGTATAAGGGGCTGATTTGGTTACGTGTTTACTGTATTTTTACAAGTATGCATGTGTGATGAGTCTGCCATGATAACAGTTATGTTATATGAGTCTGCCATGATAACAGTTATGTTATATGAATGATATGATGAATCTGTTAATGATCTATATGATGATACTAGTATATTTAAGATCTGCCATAACTCATATGTATGCGATCTCTTAAAATATGTATACTGATACATGTTTTTGGTAACTGGGATATGGATCGTGTGTATACTGATACATGCTTCTGGAATAGTATTCTGATACATGTTTTGCTAGTATTCTGATACTTGATTTTGCAAAAATTTCCGCCATCGGGGGGCTCGCTGCCCCCCGAACCCCCCCAGCGACCTCACCGCGGAGGTCGATCCGCGTGCTTAGGGTTTATTTATTATTCTTGATTGGATCATGATAAGTGATAAATAGTATGTCATCTTTATATGATCTATCATGTTCTTTAATGGTTACTTGAGCATGGTGCATAGTTATGGCCTTAAGACCTTAGTTGTAATGGTTTATTCTTTTGGTTTGTAATAAATACGGCTTGCATGTCGTTTTCTATTTGTAGTTGTTTTATCTCGAATGTAACTCGAGTTCTTTTGTAAGTTCATTAGTATAATTCTTAATGTAACATCCAAGAAGGACAAGGGAAAGATGAGGCATCCTATGGAGGCCAAGGAGACAATGAAAGCAATAGAGAAGACATATGTAATAGTTATTTTTACACCATAAACTGACCTTGATCTTTTCATTAGCCTGAAAAGATCACATAGGATTGGGCCATAACTATTGCACGTTTACTTTACGCACTTTTCATATGATGTATAAATAGTATGTGTAGAGTAGAAAATGCATGTTTTAATTAGATTAATGATGCATGTATGTATTAGATACATCACCCCCCATGCCATGCCTTTAAACAAGATAAATCTGTAACGACTCAAGATTTAAAATTAACAAACGATCATGAGATTCTCGTGTTTATGAAACACGGAATAAAATACGAATTTTCTTTATTTCTGACATGGGGCGATTTTGTCAACAACGGGTTCATAGAACTTGTAAGGCTGTGGGTTTTAAGCGAGACCGATGTGACTCCTCCACTACCTGGAAATCAAACCATTGACGAGTATTGATTTGAAGTATTTTATTCAAGGAAAAATTGGGAATCTCTTTATGATGGGATCATGATCGTTCTAAATTAAAAATCCCTAAGTAAAAATATTAAGTTTTAATCAGATGCTTTCCAATGAATGAACACTCATTAAATCCTAGATCGATAAGGGGAAGGGCTGTCAGTGGCAGGGGACTCCTATCTATCATGGTGAAATGCGACGAATATAAACGGTTATATTCGGACGTTGTATCATTGGGTCTAACTTAACTGAGTCATCATAATAAGGTGAATATAAACGGTTATATTCAACTATTATGAACTTAGAAGCATAGAGTTTGGTTAAAAATCTATTAGATAGATAAAATCAATTGTTGTTCACCAAATTATCCAAGAATTATATATGATATAATTGACAACTATTGTCTACCTAAATAATTATGTTTTAAGGATACCAGTGGCTGACTTAGAACATGACAAAATATGGATCTTGGCTCACTAGAAAGATTTATGGGATATACTTTCCGAATTAATAGTTAGGGCTATTAATTTGATAAAAAATAGTGGGAGATATATTATGAATATATCATAATCATATGAACATAAAATTTTAACTCAGACAATCTAATGTTTATTTTGCGCTTTTATTATTGTAGATACTGAGTAATGGCAAACAACACAAACACACTGTCCGTACGTTCAGTCCTTGAGAAGGACAAGCTGACAGGAGGAAACAACTTCCTAGACTGGCAGAGGAATTTGAGGATTGTCCTCAGGCAGGAGCGCAAGCTTCATGTCATTGATATTCCTCCTCCAGGCCCCCTTCCTGAGGGTGCTACTACTGATGAACGAGCAGCACGCACAAGGGATGAGAATGATGCAAATGATGTTGCATGTCTTATGTTGGCAACTATGAGTGCTGAGCTTCAAAGACAACATGTGCATATGGATGCATATACTATCAATGAGCACTTACAAAGCATGTTTGCAAGCCAAACTCGTCAAGAAAGGTTCAACACGAGTAAGTCACTTTTTAATTGCAAACAAGGGGCGAGTGAACCAGTTGGCCCACATGTTCTGAAGATGATTGGTTACATTGAGTACCTTGAAACTTTGGGTTTCCCGATTGGTCCGGAAACTGGTATTTACCTAATCATGAATTCTTTGAACAACAAATTCACTCAGTTTGTTGTGAACTACAATATGAATGAATTTGACAAAACACCTACTGAATTGTTGCATATGTTGAGAACATATGAGACCAACATGAAGACAGCTGAACCTGCTCCCATACTGATGGTGGGAAATAAAGGTAAGGCCAAAGGGAAGGGCAAATGGAAGGGTAAGAAGAAAATTGGATCTGATTCTACACCCATGCCAAAGTCAGGTCCCAAACAGGCTTTAAAGCCTAAAGGTGGTGTGGCCAAGGGTGAATGTCACTATTGTAAGAAAGATGGTCACTGGAAGAGAAACTATCCAATTTACTTGGAGGATCTGAAGAAAAAGAAAGCAGTTCAGATTTCTGGATCAGGTATTTATGTTATAGAAGTTAATTTGTCTATTTCTACATCTTGGGTATTTGATACTGGATGTGCTTCTCACATTTGTATAAATGTGCAGGGCCTGCAGAGAAGTAGAACTTTGGCTAAGAGAGAAGTGGACCTAAGAGTAGGCAATGGAGCAAAAGTTGTTGCTTTAGCTGTAGGGACTTATTATTTATCTATGCCCTCTAGGCTTGTTTTAGAACTAGAAGACTGTTTTTACGTGCCTGCGATTCGCAGAAACATTATTTCTGTTTCTTGTTTGGACAAGAAAGGTTTTTCATTTACAATAAAGAACAACAGTTGCTCTTTTGCTTTGAATGATTTAACCTATGGTGTTGCGCGTTTATTTAATGGTTTATATGTTCTTGATTTAGATAACCATGTCTGTAATATAGAAAACAAATGACTTAAAATGAATGACTCAAATCAAACATACCTCTGGCATTGTCGTCTAGGCCACATAAATGAGAAACGCATATCCAAATTACATAAGGATGAATACTTGGATAAGTTTGATTTTGAATCATACCAAGAATGAGAATCTTGTTTGCTTGGTAAGATGACTAAAGCCCCTTTCACTGGTAAGGGTCAAAGGGCCACTAAACGTCTGGAGCTAATACATAGTGATGTATGTGGCCCAATGCGTGTAATTGCTAGAGGAGGCTACTACTACTTCATAACATTTACTGATGATTTCAGTAGATATGGATATGTATATCTTATGAAGAACAAATCCGATTCTTTTGAAAAATTTAAAGAATACAAGGTTGAAGTAGAGAAGCAAATTGGCGGAGATGCAAGTATTAAGATCTTACGATCCAATCGTGGGGGTGAATACTTAAGCACCGAATTTAGAGAGTATTTGAAAGAGTGTGGTATTGTATCACAACTCACTCCGCCAGGAACACCTCAATGGAATGGAGTTTCAGAGAGGAGAAATCGCACCTTGTTGGATATGGTGCGATCGATGATGAGTCATGCAGATCTTCCAATTAGTTTCTGGGGTTACGCTCTAGAAACAGCGGCTTTCACACTTAACCGTGTTCCTACTAAGAAGGTTCAAAAGACTCCATATGAGATATGGAAGGAGAAACGGTCAGGCATGAACTTTATGAAAGTTTGGGGATGTAAGGCGTTTGTGAAACGTCAAGAATCTGACAAGCTTAGACCTAAATCCGAAGAGTGCATTTTTGTAGGATACCCTAATGAAACAAAGGCGTATTATTTTTATAGTCCTTCTGAGCAGAAAGTGTTTATTGCTCGAGATGCTGTCTTCATGGAAAGAGATTTTGTTTCCAAAAGAAACAGTGGGAGAACTATAGATCTCGATGAAGATCGAGAACCGCAAAATAGCATTGAACCTGAAGTGGAACAAGAGCAGAATAATGATAATGCTCAACAAACACAGGTTGTTCATAGATCTGGTAGATTTCGCCATGAGCCAGAGAGATATGGATTTCTCATGACTCAGTGTGGTGATTTGATGCTCATAGATGAAGATGAGCCTCTCACATACCAAGATGCTATAAACAGTCCAGACTCTAAGAGATGGCTTGAAGCCATAAAATCCGAGATAGATTCCATGTACGAAAACCATGTATGGACTTTGGTTGATCCACCTGAAGGGGTAAAACCCATAGGGTGCAAATGGGTTTTTAAGAAGAAAAAGGGCATGGATGGAAATGTTCAGACCTATAAAGCTAGGCTGGTTGCAAAAGGTTTCAAACAAATTCATGGTATTGATTATGATGAAACTTTCTCACCAGTGGCTATGGTCAAGTCTATAAGGATTTTACTTGCCATTGCAGCATTCCATGATTATGAAATCTGGCAAATGGATGTCAAAACAGCCTTCCTTAATGGAAGCCTTGAAGAGGATGTGTACATGACACAACCGGAGGGTTTTGTCGATCCAAGGAATGCTGGCAAGGTATGTAAATTGCGTCGATCCATTTATGGATTGAAGCAATCCTCTAGGAGATGGAATATCCGTTTTGATGAAATAGTCACAGAGTATGGCTTTGTTCAAAACGAAGATGAACCGTGTGTTTACAAAAAGGTTAGTGGGAGCTATGTGGCATTCATAGTACTATATGTTGATGATATACTACTAATGGGGAATGACATACCTTCTCTAAAGGCTGTTAAGACTTGGTTAGGGAGTAATTTCTCCATTAAAGACTTAGGAGAGGCATCCTACATTCTAGGAATGAGGATCTATAGAGAAAGATCTAGAAGGATGATCGGTCTAAGTCAGAGCACATACATTGATAAGGTTTTGCATCGTTTTGGAATGCAAAATGCAAAAAGGGGATATGTCCCCGTGTCTCAAGGGATAACGATCTCTAAGGACCAGTGTCCGAAATCATTGGATGAGAAGGACCACATGAATAAAGTTCCATATGCTTCAGCAATTGGATCTATCATGTATGCAATGGTATGTACTCGCCCAGATGTCTCGTATGCTTTGAGCATGACGATCAGATACCAGTCTAATCCGGGTGAAGGTCATTGGACGGCAGTTAATAATATTCTTAAGTACCTGAAAAGAACTAAAGATTCATTCTTGGTGTATGGAGGAGAAGAGAAACTCGTTGTAAAAGATTACACCGATGCAAGTTTCCAAACAGACAGAGATGATACTGTATCACAGTCTGGTTTTGTATTTTGTCTAAACGGAGGTGCTGTAAGCTGGAAGAGTTCAAAGCAAGAAACAGTAGCTGATTCTACAATGGAGGCTGAGTACATTGCAGCTTGTGAAGCAGCTAAGGAGGCCGTTTGGATTCGAAAGTTCATTTCTGATTTGGGAGTGGTTCCATCGATCGCAGATCCCATTGATCTATACTGCGATAATAATGGAGCCATTGCACAGGCTAAAGAACCTAGATCACACTCCCGGGCTAAACATATACTCAGGAGATTTCACCTTATTCGAGAGATTAATGAAAGGGGTGATATACACATATGTAAAGTGCACACAAATGATAACATTACAGACCCACTGACCAAAGGCTTATCGCAGCAGAAGCACGATGGTCACACTAGTTCCATGGGTATTAGATATATGGGTGATTGACTCTAGTGCAAGTGGGAGATTGTTAGTGTAGGTTCCCTAGAGGCAATACATTATTCTTTTATAATCTTTATGTCAGTTGATCATTCAATAAATGTATTTATTATGACCTTAATTACTGTGATATTTTGTTAGCATAATAAATGTCCTTAGAATCATGATACAAATTGTATAGTTTAAGTATATGACTTGAACTTGAGATTATATAATATATCATATTCTTAAAGGTCCCTAGTCGAGTATTATTATATAGGACAATGATAATACATAGATAGACTAGTATGTTGTTTGACAAGATAACCACATCTCATTGGTTATAAGTATGGGGATACTAAAGTCAATACATAGGTACATGTGAGAGTACATGGTACTGGACAGACCCACAGTGATAGACTTAATTATAATATAAATTCGAATTAAAAGGAATGTTTTTGCCCATAATAATTAAGTATGACTTAGTTATTAATTAAATAATAGAAATTCGTTTTTATTATTTAATCCAATACCTACTAGGGTTGGGCTTTGCTATTATGGGCCTTTTTAATCAGCCATTATAGATAGATAATGATAGGTTAAAGAGGCTTGTACGTTTTTAATAAAAAAACCCTAGTAGCAAAGAGAGGCAGAGGCAATTCAGATCGTCAAGAAGGAGGCTAGTACATCCATTCCGTAGTCAAGTTCGTGAGACGTTCTTGAAGGTGCTCGTGTGGATACCATAGAGGTGTTTCTCCGAGAGGTAGACACAAAGCGTGATAGCTAGGATCTCCGTTGAGATCGTGAAAGTTAAGCTCTTGAAAGATATGATTCGTTATCTCCATAATCTGCCCATAATTATACATGGATCCTGTTTTGGGTTTCAAAATTTTTGTTTTATTTACGTTTATCCGCTGCGTTTTATGCCTTCGGAACCCAACAATCCATTCAGTTCAAACCAACGCAGGAGGTGTTTTTTTTGTTTATGGGAGTGGTGGTTGTGGAAGACGTTTGTTTGGAAAACAATAATTTATAAGTTAAGGTCACTTGGATTAATTGTTTTACCAGTAGCTTCATCTGGCATTGCAGCTACACTGATGCCAGGTGGAAGAACAACACATTCGCGATTCAAGATACCTATTGTGCTTGATGATTATTCTTCATGTGGTATTAGTCATGATTCAGACATAGCTGAGCTGATTAAGCATACCTCTCTCATCATATGGGACGAAGCTCCGATGCAACATCGCTACGCTTTCGAATGTTTGGATCGATCTCTACGAGATATCATGAAATCTGTTGATCCTAAAAGATATAGTATGCCATTTGGAGGAATTACAGTTGTTCTGGGGGGTGATTTTTGACAGATTCTCCCCGTAATAAACCTTGGTTCACGTGGCGATGTTGTTTCTGCCTCTATCACTCGGTCCCGTCTGTGGTTAAAATCCAAGATATTGCTACTACATCAAAATATGAGGCTCAACCAAGCACAAAATCCAGCTGAGGTTGAAAGCATTAAAAAATTTGTCGAATGTTTACTGAAAATTGGTAATGGTCATATCCAACCCATACAAGACCCTGTTGTGCATTATGAAGAAGATGATATTGAAATTCAACCTGATTTTTGTGACCCTGAAGTTAAGAATTATGTTGAGAATATGATCCAATGGACCTATCCTAATTTTTTATCGCAGTACCGCTCACCTAATTATTTAAGTGAAAGAGCAATATTAACACCCACCAATCAAGTGGTTGGTCATCTTAATTCTGTCATTGTTGATATAATACCTGGCGATCTCTTTACTTATTATAGCGTTGATAGAGCCGGGGATTTTGGTGGCACAGCTACAGAACTCAGTTTTGCGTTTCCTCCAGAGTATTTGAACTCTATTAGCATTCCTGGGCTCCCACCTCATGATCTAAAGTTGAAAGAAGGTGTTGTGGTTATGTTAATGCGCAACTTAAATCAGACACTTGGTCTTTGTAATGGCACCCGGATGATGATTACTCGCTGTTTGAAACAATGTGTGGAATGTCAAGTAATAAGCGGTGCATTTGTTGGTATGAAGCACTTTATTCCTATGATGGAGCTCTCTCCTATCGATATAAAGTTGCCTTTCAAATTAATTCGCAAGCAAATGCCTCTCCAAGTCTGCTATTCAATGACTATTAACAAGTCACAAGGCCATTCTTTTCAAACTATTGGATTATACTTGCCGAATCCAGTTTTTACTCATGGCCAACTCTACGTTGCTCTTAGTCGAGTGACTTCACCTGAGGGTTTGAAGATTTTCATTGATTCGAAGAACGACAATCCTACCAATGTTACAAGGAACGTAGTGTACAAAGAGATTTTTTATAACTTGCCTGTATAACCTAACGTGGCTTTAAAAATTTCTGTTTTTATGTATACAAATTTATATGACAATTTCCTTTTAATTAATTAACTCAAATTTATATTGTTTACGGTGTTGTGATTACATCAATTTTGTTAACTTGGATTGTAAATTTATACTTTCTATTTCAAACTACATTTTATTTATCATGAGCCTGGGTCAAAGCCCATAAATAGCCAACGGTGAATAATTTAACCTGTAACTTATAAAATATTTATCAAACATTATTTTTAAAAAAATAATATTTTTTAATTAACCACCCTCTGAGCCTCAACAGCTGGCCAGTCAGAAGCTTAAATTACCTCTTTCTCTCTATTACAAACCCATTTCTTCATCTTGAAGGTGAAAGTAAAGAATGAGCTCTTTCATTTATCAAAAAATTAAGGACCTTCAGCCCATGGAAAAGTTGGATTGGAAAATGAAGGTTCAAATCTGCAGAAAATTGGGTGATTATCCTTCCAATGAAAGAAGTCAAGCCGGCTTGAATGTAATTGTTGCGGATGAGAATGTAAGCTTCCGTGATTGTAATATAAAAGTGATAAGTTCTTTTATAATCATTTCTACTCTCTCACTTAGCTTCATTTCTCCTTTTTTAGCATGATCGTATGCATGTTTGGATTCCTCCCAATTTAGGAGCTATTTTTGCTAATATTTTAGTTGATGGTGAACAATATGAGATTAGGAATTTCATAGTTAAACCATACAGTGCGAAGTATAAATGTTTCCAAAGTGAAACACACATTCACTTTAATGACTCCACTGTTGTCAACCCGCTGCCCAGAATGTTGTTTGGTAAAGTCCCTGATATATTCTCTTTTTTCTATCTTGGAAATGTTCGTGAAGCTCTATTTCAGGATACTCATTGTATTGGTAAGATGAATATCAAGTAATGCATCTGTTGACTGGAAAAGTTTCTACAATGATGATTTGATTTATGATTATTTGTTGTAGATGTTGTTGGTGTCCTTAAGATTCAGCAGGGTGTTCGATCTCTTACACTCCGTAATAATATTATTCATACATATGTCGACATTGTCATTACTGATTCTGTGTAAGTTTGTATAATTTAAATTTGTTTCTTTGTGTTATTGATCCACCTTATAAGACTGTGATGTTTGCTACCAAATTTCACAATTTGCGGGAAAAAAATTGAAGGTATGATGTTAAGGTGAGGCTCTGGGATAAATGCGCCCTATCTACCAATATTGCGGTCAACGATGCTGCTTTCACGGGTGTTCATCCAGTAGTGCTTAGTATATGTGGTTACAAAATGGTGAAGGACATATACACCGGGGAAACCACATTGTCATACACTGTTTGTACCAAAATTATGGTGAATCCCAATATACCGCGTGTTAACGATCTTCGCAACAGGTGATGAGCACAATGTAATGTTAGCCTTGAAAATAATGTCATTAAATTATTATGTATTAACATTATAATTTATTCCAGATATTTGGGGAATGAATGAATTTTGAGTCTGTCAATTAGATGCGGTTCACCACGTACAACATTCCGGGAAGTCGTATATATTTTGAAACCATTTGGCAGCTAATGTAATAATTTATTCTTGTTAAGCGAACATTTAGTTTCTATAAATTTAGTGTTATGTAGTAATGATCGGTGCCATTGAAATATTTGGTAATGAAGATTTCAAAACTTCTAATTAAATAGCAATTTTAGGTGATTATTGAATATTTTATTAGATTTCACAATAAGTCTATCAAAGTAATTTACAAGAAGTATGTTACTGTATAATTATTCATATGATTAAAGAAGTGCCTTATACATTATCATCCAGATGTTGTATAACCTAAATTTTAATGACATCAATTACTTTATATTATATTACTTATATACTGAAATGCCTAATTACAACGTTTTTTCTAAGCATCCTATTGTAGGTTATAAATATTTGATTTATGCGGTCATTTTCTATGTTTTAACTTATGATTGCTGCTGATATATAAAAGTTTGCTTCTTACGACATTAATTTATTATTATGCGGGACCTTTTTTAAATTTATTGAATGTTAGTGTTAATTGAAACTTCTAATTATAATATCAAATACGTTATTGTCTTTTATGTAGTTACCCTTAATTGATAATTATTTCGAATGAATAATTGATAAAAAATATTTTCACCTATTGGATTAGCTATTGTAGGGTTTAGATGATCATGTAATTTGAAGATTAATTATAATGACATTGTTATCTTCACTTTAGTAATCGATATAAATTTTAATGTTTACTACCTACCAATTACAACTGAAACAGCTATGTACACGTAAACATTAATTACACCATTTATTCTTGCTTCAATAAATTTTACCGTAAAATTCATAATCGCCAATCTCTTTTTGTACTATTTATTGTAATTTATCATTATTGTAGTACCATTTTGTAACTTTTAAATGTACAAGTATATTATATGTACATTGATTGTTTAATAATTAATTAATTTTTTTTCTTATTTATTGAGAATTTTGTCCGACGTTCGTAATAATGTATTCTTAGTTTCAAAATTACAAGTATAATGTATGCACAATGAATGTTTAATTTATACAAAGTACAATTTAGTATTACGTATAATTATAAGTAGATCTCATGTACAACTGATAAATTTATTTTTACTTATTGCAACTATATTTGGATATGTGACCGGATGGTCATACTGTATGACTTACTATAAAGTTGATGATCAATACTTTCCAAGATAACTTACATTTAAATTGTTACCTATAAATTGATATTTGACATCAAATTTTTCCGGAAAATTACTTACGAACCGTTTCCAAATTGATCTCTAAACCTAAACATTAATTTGTTCACTTAATGTCTACTCTGTTAGTTAAACACTAAAATTGCGTAAAACAACGTTTTTTCTAAGCATATTACTGTGGCGTTTCATTTTCTTATTAATGTGGTCATTGTCCACATTCTAATTCTTCGGTGCTACTTATATATGTAAGTTTGTATGTTAGGACATAATTTTAGTATACCGTGTAATAGGAAAATTAATTTATGACATCTTAGTGTGAATTGAAGCTTACAAGTAACTTACAAATTAAATTATTGTACTATGTATTGTTAGACCCTAATTCTACAGAGCGTATAATTTGAATATCAATTTTAATGTAAACTACTTACGAACCGTTAATGTATACTCTACTACTTATACGCCGATATAAGTAATAAAAGAAACAGTCCAATTATTCGGTGACTTACTGTTACAACAAAATTGATAATAAGAATGTGGTTTGTATATTATTTAATGTACTATATTATTATCTTATTTTAATTAACTCAAAATGCAGTCCTTTTCTATTGTAACTTATGATTACTGTTGTTATATAGAAGTTTGTTTCTTACGACTTTAATTTATTATTGTGCGGAACCTTTTTAAATTTTATTCAATGTTAATATTAGCTGACGCTTCAAATTATAATATCAATTATATTATTGTCTTTTCTATAGTTACCCGTAATTGTTAATTATCGGAAAGGAATAATTGATACTTATATATTCACTTATTAGATTATCTATTTTAAGGGTTTAGATGATCATGTACTTTGAAGATTACTTATAATGACATTGTTATCTTAATTTTTGAAATTGATATGAATTTTAATGTTAACTACTTACCAATTACACGAGAAACCTCTATGTACACGTAAACATTAATTACAACATTTATTCTTTCTTCAATAAATTTTACTGTGAAATTCATAATCACACTTTTCTTTTTGTAGTAATTACTGTAATGTATCCTTATTGTTTTACTATTTTGTTATTTTCAAATTCACGCGTATATTTTATGCACATTGATTGTTTGATCAATACAAATAACCTTTTTTTATTGCGTATAATTACAAGTAGACTTCATGTACAACTGATAAATTTACTGTCATTTTTGTTTAATCATTTTTTGGTGTTAATTGAAACTTTTAATTATTATGTGGGACCTTTTTTAAATTTATTGAATGTTAGTGTTAATTGAAACTTCTAATTATAATATCAAATATGTTATTGTCTTTTGTGTAGTTACCCTTAATTGATAATTATTTCGAATGAATAATTGATAAAAATATTTTCACATATTGGATTAGCTATTGTAGGGTTTCGATGATCATGTAATTTGAAGATTAATTATTATGACATTGTTATCTTCACTTTAGTAATCGATATTAATTTTAATGTTAACTACCTACCAATTATAACTGAAACAGCTATGTACACGTAAACATTAATTACACCATTTATTCTTGCTTCAATAAATTTACCGTAAAATTCATAATCACCAATCTCTTTTTGTACTATTTATTGTAATTTATCATTATTGTGGTACCATTTTGTAACTTTTAAATGTACAAGTATATTATATGCACATTGATTGTTTAATAATTAATTAATTTTTTTTCCTATTTATTGAGAATTTTGTCCGACGTTCGTAATAGTGTATTCTTAGTTTCAAAATTACAAGTATAATGTATGCACAATGAATGTTTAATTTATACAAAGTACAATTTAGTATTACGTATAATTATAAGTAGACCTCATGTACAACTAATAAATTTATTTTTACTTATTGCAAATATATTTGGATATGTGACCGGATGGTCATACTGTATGACTTACTATAAAGTTGATGATCAATACTTTCCAAGATAACTTACATTTAAATTGTTACCTATAAATTGATATTTGACATCAAATTTTTCCGGAAAATTACTTACGAACCGTTTCCAAATTGATCTCTAAACCTAAACATTAATTTGTTCACTTAATGTCTACTCTGTTAGTTAAACACTAAAATTGCGTAAAACAACGTTTTTTCTAAGCATATTACTGTGGCGTTTCATTTTCTTATTAATGTGGTCATTGTCCACATTCTAATTCTTCGGTGCTACTTATATATGTAAGTTTGTATGTTAGGACATGATTTTAGTATACCGTGTAATAGGAAAATTAATTTATGACATCTTAGTGTGAATTGAAGCTTACAAGTAACTTACAAATTAAATTATTGTACTATGTATTGTTAGACCCTAATTCTACAGAGCGTATAATTTGAATATCAATTCTAATGTAAACTACTTACGAACCGTTAATGTATACTCTACTACTTATACTCCGATATAAGTAATAAAAGAAACAGTCCAATTATTCGGTGACTTACTGTTACAACAAAATTGATAATAAGAATGTGGTTTGTATATTATTTAATGTACTATATTATTATCTTATTTTAATTAACTCAAAATGCAGTCCTTTTCTATTGTAACTTATGATTACTGTTGTTATATAGAAGTTTGTTTCTTACGACTTTAATTTATTATTGTACGGAACCTTTTTAAATTTTATTTAATGTTAATATTAACTGACGCTTCAAATTATAATATCAATTATATTATTGTCTTTTCTATAGTTACCCGTAATTGTTAATTATCGGAAAGGAATAATTGATACTAATATATTCACTTATTAGATTATCTATTTTAAGGGTTTAGATGATCATGTACTTTGAAGATTACTTATAATGACATTGTTATCTTAATTTTTGAAATTGATATGAATTTTAATGTTAACTACTTACCAATTACACGAGAAACCTCTATGTACACGTAAACATTAATTACAACATTTATTCTTTCTTCAATAAATTTTACTGTGAAATTCATAATCACAATTTTCTTTTTGTAGTAATTACTGTAATGTATCCTTATTGTTTTACTATTTTGTTATTTTCAAATTCACACGTATATTTTATGCACATTGATTGTTTAATCAATACAAATAACCTTTTTTTATTGCGTATAATTACAAGTAGACTTCATGTACAACGGATAAATTTACTCTCATTTTTGTTTAATCATTTTTTAGTGTTAATTGAAACTTTTAATTATTATGTGGGACCTTTTTTAAATTTATTGAATGTTAGTGTTAATTGAAACTTCTAATTATAATATCAAATACGTTATTGTCTTTTGTGTAGTGACCCTTAATTGATAATTATTTCGAATGAATAATTGATAAAAATATTTTCACCTATTGGATTAGCTATTGTAGGGTTTAGATGATCATGTAATTTGAAGATTAATTATTATGACATTGTTATCTTCACTTTAGTAATCGATATTAATTTTAATGTTAACTACCTACCAATTACAACTGAAACAGCTATGTACACGTAAACATTAATTACACCATTTATTCTTGCTTCAAAAATTTTTACCGTAAAATTCATAATCACCAATCTCTTTTTGTACTATTTATTATAATTTATCATTATTGTGGTACCATTTTGTAACTTTTAAATGTACAAGTATATTATATGCACATTGATTGTTTAATAATTAATTACTTTTTTTCCTATTTATTGAGAATTTTGTGCGACCTTCGTAATAGTGTATTCTTGGTTTCAAAATTACAAGTATAATGTATGCACAATGAATGTTTAATTTATACAAAGTACAATTTAGTATTACGTATAATTATAAGTAGACTTCATGTACAACTGATAATTTTTTTTTTACTTTTTGCAACTATATTTGGATATGTGATCGGATGGTCATACTGTATGACTTACTGTAAAGTTGATGATCAATAATTTATAAGATAACTTACATTTAAATTGTTACCTATAAATTGATATTTGACATCAAATTTTTCTGGAAAACTACTTACGGACCGTTTCCAAAATGATCTCCAAACCTAAACAATAATTTGTTCACTTAATGTCTACTCTATTAGTTAAACACTAAAATTGCGTAAAACAACGTTTTTTCTAAGCATATTAGTGTAACGTTTCATTTTCTTATTAATGTGGTCATTGTCCACATTCTAATTCTTGGGTGCTACTTATATATGTAAGTTTGTATGTTAGGACATGTTTTAGTATACCGTGTAATATTTCTTTAATTTATGGCATCTTAGTGTGAAGTGAAGCTTATAAGTAACTTACAAATTAAATTATTGTATTATGTATTGTTAGACCCTAATTCTATATAGCGTATAATTTGAATATCAATTTTAATGTAAACTACTTACGAACCGTTAATGTATACTCTACTACTTATACACTGATATAAGTAATAAAAGAAACAGTCTAATTATTCGGTAACTTACTGTTACAGCAAAATTGATAATAAGAATGTGGTTTGTATAATATTTAATGTACTATATTATTATCTTATTTTAAATAACTCAAAATGCAATCCTTTTCTATTATAATTTATGATTGCTGCTGTTATATAGAAGTTTGTTTCTCACGACTTTATTTTATTATTCTTACCTATAAATTGGTATTTGACGTCAAATTTTTCCGGAAAACTACTTACGGACCGTTTCCAAATTGATCTCTAAACCTAAACATTAATTTGTTGACTTAATGTATACTCTGTTAGTTAAACGCTAAAATTGCGTAAAACAACGTTTTTTCTAATCATATTACTGTAGCGTTTCATTTTCTTATTAATGTGGTCATTGTCCACATTCTAATTCTTCGATGCTACTTATATATGTAAGTTTGTATGTTAGGACATGATTTTAGTATACCGTGTAATAGGAAAATTAATTTATGACATCTTAGTGTGAATTGAAGCTTACAAGTAACTTACAAATTAAATTATTGTATTATGTATTGTTAGACCCTAATTCTACAGAGCGTATAATTTGAATATCAATTTTAATGTAAACTACTTACGAACCGTTAATGTATACTCTACTACTTATACACTGATATAAGTAATAAAAGAAACAGTCCAATTATTCGGTGACTTACTATTACAGCAAAATTGATAATAAGAATGTGGTTTGTATATTATTTAATGTACTATATTATTATCTTATTTTAAATAACTCAAAATGTAGTCCTTTTCTATTGTAACTTATGATTTACTGTTGTTATTTAGAAGTTTGTTTCTTATGACTTTATTTTATTATTGTACATAACCTTTTTAAATTTTATTCAATGTTAATATTAACTTACGCTTCAAATTAAAATATCAATTATATTACTGTCTTTTGAATAGTTACCCATAATTGTTAATTATCTGAAATGAATAATTGATACTAATATATTCACTTATTAGATTATCTATTTTAAGGGTTTAGATGATCATGTACTTTGAAGATTACTTATAATGACATTGTTATCTTAATTTTTGAAATTGATATGAATTTTAATGTTAACTACTTACCAATTACACCAGAAACCTCTATGTACACGTAAACATTAATTACAACATTTATTCTTTCTTCAATAAATTTTACTGTGAAATTCATAATCACAATTTTCTTTTTGTAGTAATTACTATAATGTATCCTTATTGTTTTACTATTTTGTTATTTTCAAATTCACACGTATATTTTATGCACATTGATTGTTTAATCAATACAGATAACCTTTTTTTTTATTGCGTATAATTACAAGTAGACTTCATGTACAATGGATAAATTTACTGTCATTTTTGTTTAATCAATTTTTATTGTTAATTGAAACTTTTTATTATAATGCGGGACCTTTTTAAAATTTATTGAATGTTAGTGTTAATTGAAACTTCTAATTATAATATCAAATACGTTATTGTCTTTTGTGTAGTTACCCTTAATTGATAATTATTTCGAATGAATAATTGATAAAAATATTTTGACCTATTGGATTAGCTATTGTAGGGTTTAGATGATCATGTAATTTGAAGATTAATTATAATGACATTGTTATCTTCACTTTAGTAATCGATATGAATTTTAATGTTAATTACCTACCAATTACAACTGAAACAACTATGTACACGTAAACATTAATTACATCATTTATTCTGGCTTCAATAATTTTTACCGTAAAATTCATAATCACCAATCTCTTTTTGTACTATTTATTGAAATTTATCTTTATTGTGGTACCATTTTGTAACTTTTAAATGTACAAGTATATTATATGCAAAATGATTGTTTAATAATTAATTAATTTTTTTTCCTATTTATTGAGAATTTTGTCCGACGTTCGTATTAGTGTGTTCTTAGTTTCAAAATTACAAGTATAATGTATGCACAATGAATGTTTAATTTATACAAAGTACAATTTAGTATTACGTATAATTATAAGTAGACCTCATGTACAACTGATAAATTTATTTTTCCTTATTGCAACTATATTTGGATATGTGCCGGATGGTCATACTGTATGACTTACTGTAAAGTTGATGATCAATACTTTCTAAGATAACTTACATTTAATTTGTTACCTATAAATTGGTATTTGACATCAATTTTTTCCGGAAAACTACTTACGGACCGTTTCCAAATTGATCTCTAAACCTAAACAGTAATTTGTTGACTTAATGTCTACTCTGTTAGTTAAACACTAAAATTGCATAAAACAAAGTTTTTTCTAAGCATATTACTGTAGCGTTTCATTTTCTTATTAATATGGTCATTGTCCACATTCTAATTCTTCGGTGCTACTTATATATGTAAGTTTGTATGTTAGGACATGATTTTAGTATACCGTGTAATAGGAAAATTAATTTATGACATCTTAGTGTGAATTGAACCTTACAAGTAACTTACAAATTAAATTATTGTATTATGTATTGTTAGACCCTAATTGTATAGAGCGTATAATTTGAATATCAATTTTAATGTAAACTACTTATGAACCGTTAATGTATACTCTACTACTTATACACTGATATAAATAATAAAAGAAACAGTCCAATTATTCGTTGACTTACTGTTACAACAAAATTGATAATAAGAATGTGGTTTGTATATTATTTAATGTACTATATTATTATCTTATTTTAAATAACGCAAAATGCAGTCCTTTTCTATTGTAACTTATGATTGCTGCTGTTATATAGAAGTTTGTTTCTTACGAATTTATTTTATTATTGTTACCTATAAATTGGTATTTGACATCAAATTTTTTCGGAAAACTACTTACGGATCGTTTCCAAATTGATCTCTAAACCTAAACATTAATTTGTTCACTTAATGTCTACTCTGTTAATTAAACACTAAAATTGCGTAAAACAACGTTTTTTCTAAGCATATTACTGTAGCGTTTCATTTTCTTATTAATGTGGTCATTGTCCATATTCTAATTTTTTGGTGCTACTTATATATGTAAGTTTGTATGTTAGGACATGATTTTAGTATACTGTGTAATATGAAAATTAATTTATGACAACTTTGTGTGAATTGAAGCTTACAAATAACTTACAAATTAAGTTATTGTATTATGTATTGTTAGACCCTAATTTTACAGAGCGTATAATTTGAATATTAATTTTAATGTAAACTACTTACGAACCGTTAATGTATACTCTACTACTTATACACTGATATAAGTAATAAAAGAAACAGTCCAATTATTCGGTGACTTACTGTTACAACAAAATTGATAATAAAAATGTGGTTTGTATATTATTTAATGTACTATATTATTATCTTATTTTAAATAACTCAAAATGCAGTCCTTTTCTATTGTAACTTATGTTTGCTGCTGTTATATAGAAGTTTGTTTCTTACGACTTTATTTTATTATTGTACGGAACCTTTTTAAATTTTATTCAATGTTAATATTAACTGACGCTTCAAATTATAATATCAATTATATTACTGTCTTTTCTATAGTTACCCGTAATTGTTAATTATCTGAAATGAATAATTGATACTAATATATTCACTTATTGGATTATCTATTTTAAGGGTTTAGATGATCATGTACTTTGAAGATTACTTATAATGACATTGTTATTTTAATTTTTGAAATTAATATGAATTTTAATGTTAACTACTTACCAATTACACGAGAAACCTCTATGTACACGTAAACATTAATTACAACATTTATTCTTTCTTCAATAAATTTTACTGTGAAATTCATAATCACAATTTTCTTTTTGTAGTAATTACTGTAATGTATCCATATTGTTTTACTATTTTGTTATTTTCAAATTCGCACGTATATTTTATGCACATTGATTGTTTAATCAATACAAATAACCTTTTTTATTGCGTATAATTACAAGTAGACTTCATGTACAACGGATAAATTTACTGTCATTTTTGTTTAATCATTTTTTAGTGTTAATTGAAACTTTTTATTATGATGCGGGACCTTTTTTAAATTTATTGAATGTTAGTGTTAATTGAAACTTCTAATTATAATATCAAATACGTTATTGTCTTTTGTGTAGTTACCCTTAATTGATAACTATTTCGAATGAATAATTGATAAAAATATTTTCACCTTTTGGATTAGCTATTGTAGGGTTTAGATGATCATGTAATTTGAAGATTAATTATAATGACATTGTTATCTTCACTTTAGTAATCGATATGAATTTTAATGTTAACTATCTACCAATTACAACTGAAACAGCTATGTACACGTAAACATTAATTACACCATTTATTCTTGCTTCAATAAATTTTACCATAAAATTCATAATCTCCAATCTCTTTTTGTACTATTTATTGTAATTTATCATTATTGTGGTACCATTTTGTAACTTTTAAATGTACAAGTATATTAAATGCACACTGATTGTTTAATAATTAATTAATTTTTTTTCCTATTTATTGAGAATTTTGTCCGACGTTCGTATTAGTGTATTCTTAGTTTCAAAATTACAAGTATAATGTATGCACAATGAATGTTTAATTTATACAAAGTACAATTTAATATTACGTATAATTATAAGTTGACCTCATGTACAACTGATAAATTTATTTGTACTTATTGCAACTATATTTGGATATGTGACCGGATGGTCATACTGTATGACTTACTGTAAAGTTGATGATCAATACTTTCTAAGATAACTTACATTTAATTTGTTATCTATAAATTGGTATTTGACATCAAATTTTTCCGGAAAACTACTTACGGACCGTTTCCAAATTGATCTCCAAACCTAAACATTAATTTGTTCATTGTTAAACACTAAAATTGCATAAAATAACGTTTTTTCTAAGCATATTACTGTAGCGTTTCATTTTCTTATTAATGTGGTCATTGTCCACATTCTAATTCTTCGGTGTTACTTATATATGTAAGTTTGTATGTTAGGACATGATTTTAGTATACCGTGTAATAGTTCTTTAATTTATGGCATCTTAGTGTGAATTGAAACTATAGTTCTAATATGAAGTTATTAACGTTAGGACATATAATTACAATTAGACCTCTTTTACAACGGTTAAATATTTAATTACTACTTGCCGAAACATTTAAATCTTTAACCGTGATTTCATACTGTATTATTATTTTTCAATTTTACAATAATTCATTTATAAGTTTACTTATATTGACATTGTCAGTTCTAAATCTGTATTGAATATTAATGTTAATGTGAACTACTTACGCACGGGAGAAAGTTTTTCTGTAAAACTATAAACGCTAATTATTCAACAAAATCCAATGTATTTGTCACATAGGTTTGTTACATGAGTTTACCATGTTGCTCTACCCCATGCGCATGCCCGTCAATTTCTCCTTATTCCATCTACTCATATAGACTAGTCGCCAGAACAGTAAAGTTGTCTATTCAAAAACATGTTTACACGCAAAATAACAAAAGTTGATACCTAAGTCTGCATAGTTTATATATAAGTACATACGTTAATTATTAAAGAAATGACATGGTTTAATTCCCAGTAACTCTTTTACATGAATACAGACATCAACCTTTCAATGTTGATATGTGAAAGACCATCTTTTTACCTGGTAGTCTGTCCTTATACCAAAATACCGAGTTGTCCTGCTAACGTCTTCTGTACGACAACCCGAGAAATATATTATTTAGACGTCCAAAGATGAAATGTACAGTATTTTTTTATACTACTACTGTAAAAGAATCTTATACAATAAGGAGATAAGACCATCTTTCACATGCAACGGATTTTTAAGAGCATTTAATTTTACACAATAAGGAGTGAAGTGATTTAATTTACTAATAAATTATACACAATTATTTACAAATTAGTACTGAAAAAAATTATTTCTAAATTATACTAGAAACATTAAAACCGCAGTGCTAATTGGTCTTCTATAATTTTTGTCAAAATACTTAACTAAAAATATAATATAGTTAGACCTAACACAAAGGTTTAATCATTTAAGTTGAAATTTAGTATTTTCTGATTTTGCAGTGATAGTAGATTTCATAACAAGTCCAATGGCCTTATCTACCACATTGATCGGTTCCAAAATATGTAGCTTATTTCCTGCTATTCTAAACAATACATTCATATTAAACTTGGGACAATAACACAACAATTACCAACTTCATTGCCATGTCTACCCAATTTCATTCTTTGTTAGAACTCACAACCGAAAAGATCATATGGTCAGTGCGTGTACGAGCTCAAGCTGTATGGAAAGGAATCAATAGGAAAACTAACACATTTCGTGGATTCAACATCATGTTTATTGATGAGCAGGTATAACAGCCAAACACTTCATTTATTCCATTAAATGTACTTCAACTATATTCTTTACAGTTCTGAGTTGTCTTTTTTTGTAGAGCTGTAGGATTCATGCATTTATTAGTGAGAAAATAGCAGATGCGTTTGCAAATGAACTTAAAGAAGGTCAGGCATATACATTGTGCAACTTCAAAGTACTCAAATATAATGGAGATGAGAAGAATAGATGCGTTCGTAATGAAATGCATATATACTTTGACAGTCAAACTGAAATGAAACTGATTAGCGAAAAGGTCCCGCTTCTGAAAGTCTATGCTTTTGATTTGTATTTTTTGAAGGATGTACCTACATTTCTTAAAGACGATAATTGCTTCCTAATTGGTAACTATTCCCTTTACATTATGACATTTTCAACTTCATTTCTCCAGTATTGAATAATTAAATTCCATATATATTAATAAGGTGATATTGGTGAACAAATGTCGTGGGTACTGTAAAGACAGCTGCTGTAAGATCTATATGTGCTAAGGACAAACCAAGCAAATTACATGTTAAATTTGTTATGTCGGATGGCATGTACGCTTTCTTATTAACCGAGGCATCGGGTACATAATAAAATTAATACTGACAATGAATTTGCTAATATATTTGTAACTTAATGTTGATCAGCAATGAAGTAAATGTGACCCTTTTCAATGAGTTTGGGAAAGGATTTGAGAATTTTTTAAAAACCTATGAAGAAGATGAAGTGGTTATCATACTAACAAGTGCAAAAGTGAATAAGTATGAAGGTATTGTAAGTTCACTACCCAATTTACCAGATGTACACACACTGTACTAACAACAAACTATACCTTCACTAATTACAGCAACAAAGGAGATCTATCTTACTAATTATCCAGCTACACAGTACTACATAAATGCAAACCATTATAGTGTTGAAATTCTTAAAGCAAGGTAACACAAATGTTGCTTACCCTAAAATTTTAATATATCATTAAAAAATCACACATTAACATTAATTCTTATGAATAATTTAATAGCTTGGAAGAAATGGCCAAAAATGAAGAAACCGACAGCACTGTATACACAGCTAGACAGATAAAGGATCTGAAAGAGGATTGTTTCCAGGTGGCCAAATGGTTTCAGTACTTTTAATCACATAATTTATAAATTTATAGGTTTAGACCCAATGTTTATTCTCACCCTTTGCTAATCATGAACTGCGGAAACGTGTTCTATGCAACGTGACAGTTAAGAAGGTTGATATTGAGTGTAAATGGTATGAAAATTTCCATGTCAAATGTGAGCAGGCGGTTATTTTTGCTGAGGGGACTTTCCGATGCACAAACTGCAACCGCAATTTGCCATATCCCAACAAGAGGCAGCTGACTAAGAACATATACACTACAAAATTTATTACACATCTTATAAACTTTATTTGAATGTCATGTCTAACAGTAATAATGCAACTCTAATCCTAACAGGTACAAAGTTTGTATCGTCTCTGCTGATGAAACCGATTTCATGCCAATTATTTTCCCTGACGATGAAGTGCAGAGAATAATCGGAAAAGATGTTTATGAGCTTGAGAATGAAGGTAGAGAGGTAAAACATTACATTTTCAGTTATGTACTCATTGAAAGTATAAGTTCTGTTTTTAATTACTGCTAATCCAAAAAATTTATCCTCAGGCAGGGGATGAAAAACGTTTCCCACCTGAGCTTTTACAGTTACAGAACAAACAATTTCTGGTGACGTTAACACTTTCAGAGGAAAATATCAAAAACCAGTCTAATGTGTACACGGCAAAAAGCATCAGTCAGCCCAATGAGGTTTCACAGAGTAATAATCGGTCGGACAGTGTAAGTCCTGAAATTGAAGAGTTGTCTAACAGCCCTGTAAGTATATAGTATGTTAAGGCATAACATATTCCCAATTACTGGAAAAATGATGCATAACTCAGTTCCTACTTTCCATTAATTTTGCTTATGAATAGGCGGAGGCAAAAAATCCTCTCAAAGCATACACCAGTCCTCCAACAGGGAAGTCTACAAATAGGTCAAGAGGGCGGAAAAATAAAAGCGTTGTGAAATGTGAGATAGAGGATGATGACCGAATTGCCAAAATTAAGAAATCTTAGAAGTCTACGATATTAAAGCCTACGTATGTTTTTGTGAAATGAATTCACTTAATTAGCTTTGCTGAAATTTGGAATTTTTTTCAAGCACCCTTTAAAATGCAGAGACGATTGCCAGGAACTAAGCCAACCACCTTTTGGAAGTTTTGCTACAAATGTTTTTGTAGTATAAGTTTAATATAAGACTAAATTTTCTGTCTGGGATTTATTCATGTGGTTGGCTACCTTAAATTTCTAATCGTCATTGTACGTTTCAACATTTATAACGTTTTACCTACTTCTTTAATTGATTGTTTGTTCTTTCTTTAGACAAAATGTAACCTAAGTTAAAATATAGTACAAAATCATATTTATTATCCTCATAGGTCATTGTACCAATTCCCAATTACAACAAATGATCTACATCATATATAGTGAGTGCAGAACATGCATATTTAAAAACAAAGTAGCTTCAAACTTTTATTGAGTTTCAATAACAAGACATACCAACATGTATGACTCTTTTAAAGATTTAAGAAAAGGCAAATATGACTGGACAGTACCAGCAAGAGTGCTAAATCTATGGAGAGGATACACAAAGCAGGGGGAACCATTCAAACCGTTTAACTTATTGTTGGTTGATAGTAAGGTAAAATTTTGTGTTTATGTCATTAGAGATATTCTACAAGTTTTATAAACTATCATGTGCATAACTAATTTCCATAATAACGGCGTTGCCGAATACATGCTTTTGTTCCCCAGTCTGCTGCTCCCATTTTAGAACCGACTTTAGAAGTAGGAAGCGTCTACTTATTTCAGAATTTTACTGTCAAAGATTACAAAGAAGATGAAAAGTTCAGGGTAGTTGTTAAGGACATACAAATTGTATTCTCAGAGAATACAAAGATTGTCCAGTTGGATGCCACTGAGGTTCGGATAGACAAGCTGGTATTTGATTTTTTTGACCTTGTTGATCTGAAAGATCTCTCAAAACAAACCACCTATTTAGCAGGTAACAGTGTGTGGGGGTAGATTGTGTATTACACACTTTTTTCTTCATCATTACATATATTTATTGTTTGTTGCCAAATTGAGTGAAGATGTCATAGGCGTCATTGAAGAACCAGACTCAGACTTGCAAGCTTCGTTAACAAGCTAAATATACCTCAGATACAAATGAAGTTCCATATCACCGATGGAAAAACATCTGTTAAGGTAACTTTCTGGGATGCTTTTGCTCAACTATTTGAAGAAGCACTAAAAGATGAGTCTGAATACCCGCTAATAATTATTATTGGCGGTGCTCGAATTACTGAGTATCAAGGTAAACTTATACATATACATTATTTATATCATACTTATTGTTTCCCTATACCTATGTGCTAAACCTTCAATAATATTGCAGCCCAAGTTGATATCTCTCATGTCTCTGCAACCACATTTTACCTGAACTCTAACCACCATAGTGTTTTCCAGCTGAGAAACATGTAAGATGATAATAAATGTAATGTTAGGTTTCTTATAAGTAATGAGTTATTTATAATTTTGTTGAGGTACAGGTTGCAACAACCAGAGTATGCAAACATCCAAATTGGGATGAAGAATCAGCGTCCTTCGGATATCTTGAATATAGAACAAATAAAACAGCTTGGTGTTAAAGACATCCAGGTATCTGAAACTCAACGTTTTCATTAATGGTGCTTGTTGATCGACTATAAATAACGTAGATAAAGTGGCATTTGCTTTTAGAAAAAAGTTCTATGTCAAGTTGTTGTGAAGAATGTCATGTTCAATGAGATTTGGTACACCAAACACTGTACATCTTGCTATAATCGAACCACCGTAGTGGACAAACTCAACTTTTGCTCCGTCTGTCCAAGAGACGTACAGTATCCGCTGATATGGTAATTTAACTTTTTTAACATATTTTTAGGAATTATATCCAAATTTGTATTCATTAAAAAAATTATGTTAAGTTCAATGTGCATATAGAGGCATCTGATACAACTGGAGATATAGAAATTATAATGAAGAACCAAGTCGGACAGAAATGGTATGGCAGAAAGGCTTCCCATTTTGTTGACAAGGTAAATAACTACTACACACAATTTTGTCTAAGTCACGACCCAATTCTAATTCGTAATAACATGAACCATTTGCAGAAAAATGAGCATACAATTCCAACAATACTAAAGGGGATTGAGAATAATACCTACATGATGAAGTTATTGATCCAAAATGAAAACATACACTTCAATTCTGCAGTTTATATTGCAGAGGATGTAATTACTACATCTCGTGCAACTAATGTGTATGAAAGACACCCAAAGCCAATTGAGGAATCAATGACTGAGGTAAATAATGAGACACGGAAACAATATATATCTTCTAGATGTTATTTATATGACAAATTAACATGGTACCAATGACGTAAACGCTGTATACTAACTTACTCTCATTTTAAATTTACAGCCATCTACAGCTTCATATCAAATGGATCATATGGAATCAATGAGCCGGGATATGTAGCAATGGAAATGAGGTGGAAGCCCTATCCCTAATCAATTTTTTGCATTTGCAATCAGAAATAAATGTAATATTAAGTATTTAAGAAGTTATTTGCAACATTATGGCAATCCCTTAATCTGTAATATAGTGGCTTATATGACTGTTAGTACCGCTTGCATAAAATTGCAAAAGAAAACCAAAAACCTCTAAATTAGTCCAGCCCCCACTAAGTAGTAGGATTATAAAAATATTAAGTACCATTACTAACATAATGAACGTTTCAACACAACAATCTAAATATCCAAATAAAGAGTACGTATGTAGAGCAATCTTTAAACATCCTCTACAACATGAAATAACTAACCAACAACAGTTACTTCAAATGTAAGATCACCCAAATAGTGGAAGTGAAGATTTTGGTTTTCAGTTATACCATTTTCCAGCACAAAATCATTCCATCCCAAAGAAAATCTACATTGCCTCCTCTGTTTCTGAGCTTCAATATCCCACTCTAACCCTCCAAAAACCAAAACGGTGTTGGTTATCTTCCCCCAATTGCGGTGGATATGACTTAATCCAGTAGGGATATACTGTAACAATAGTAAAATTGAATATAACTCATCATTCATACAAAAACATAAATATTAAAGTCATAGAAGCAGTCATCTTACCATTTCGTGAGATTTTCTATCAAGATGCGAACTTCTTATTACCGCATTAAAATCCATTGGAACATCCTCCACAACTCCTTCATCGTCTTACAGAAAAGGAAAAATTTATTTCAGAGAACTATAATTTTATAACTACAGCTCAAGTTTTAAATAATACCTTCAGTACTTTCAGTATTAGCGGATGACCATTGTATGTCAGTCCCTTCACTTTCTGAATCTTTTATCCGGAAAAGAAATGAAAAGAAACTTATGTAATATATGTTTGAATCTCCATTCTGTGAACTTATCATAAAAGTCTTACAGCTACAATTACAAACTTTATAATTACAACATATTTAACTGGAAAGTAAAATTTAGTACCTCCTGATAGCGCTGTGCTATTGTCAGATATTAGAACCACCTCCTGATCAAAGCCAGGGTACATATAATCCTCAAAACGAAAAGTACCATCACAGTGACGTAGATGATTCATGCATTGGCTATCATAAGCCGATAACTCAAAACTTGAATGTCCTAGGTAATTGAATATCAAGATATATTTTTCCTGTATGTCGTACTTTTTTAAGAAACGATGCATTCCAAAAAATTTATTTTCCCCTATGCAAAACCTGAATTTTGTTACATGACCTTCACCAAGTGAGAGTTCCAGTTGGTCCGTAAGTTCCATGCCGTATTGGCATAAAAATAGATGAGGGACTTCCTGCAATTTTAACTATGTATTAGTCACCTATACGGAGACTATAAAATTCAAAATGAACTACGTTTTTTAATTTGTACATTACATACCATCTATCCATATTCCATTACATGCCCAGTAATAACCTTGAAAAATATAGAGGAAGATGCTAACTTATGTAACCCACCTACAATTTTATTAATTAATTAATTAATAATAAAACTAAGAATAGCATAACGGAAATAATTTAAAGAAATTACCTTCCAATGACAGGCAACATAGAACATTCAAAAATACAGACCTTAAACTTTAAAGGCTCCTCTGTTTTTTGCACAACTAAGGTATCACCAACTTTAAGGTTACAATCCTTCGTAAAGCTATTCTATTCTTTGCCTAACAGTGGCAAACCAAATTGCCACTTCACCCTAATATCCCATTTCTGTTTTTCAAACCCCATAGTGATCATTGACGTTTTCTTAACAAAACCAAGTTGCCCACTAACCTCAGGAGAAAATACCTATTTGTGAATAAAAAAATTAGGGTGATACGGTCTAACCACAAATGAAGTATGCAATGTAGTAGCAGAGAACCAAGTATATACCTCTGTGAACATGCAACCTAACATATGTTCTGACTTAATCGGAAACATATGAACTCCCGAAAAATTACCCAACGCATTGAAGGAGAATTTGGCTTCAAGTGATTCTACCTCAATAGAGGGGAAGACATATCGGATCCAGATGCATGCGCTTGAATCAGATAGGTCATCTGAACAACATAAGGGTTGAAAACTTTGAAAACAAAATTAGGACCGCCATCATACTTTATGAGGACCATATGGTACGGTTTAATACCATAAAAAGACATCATCTCGCCGAGCTCAGTAATATTATACGTCTTCCGATCCAATTTGCCACTCCAAACAAGCGCGGAGGGACCATGCAATTTCAATTCCACAGGCAAATCTCCAGCAAAATCAACATAAAAAACCAAAGGAATTTTCTGCAGAACCAAATTGTAAATTAATAAATTAAATGAGGGTTTTAGAATTGCTAATTATTAGAACTTTCAAATTTATATGAAAACTTACCAGAGATGTTTCACTATAATGACAATTGAAATTGGGACAAATGAAACTTATTTGACATTCCTCCAAATCCATGACTATTAACACAAATACATCAAATTACTGATTCAGATACATTAACAATAACAACGCCAAAAAGAAATTCAAAGGAAAAAAATTAGAAAGAGTTAGAAAGAGTTAGAAAGTAAACATGATTAAATAAAGTTTAGACATAAACTATGTACACTGTAACCCCCAACTAAATGCACAGTAAATGCACACATTCAATTTCATGCACAAAGATCAAGTGGAGTGTAACCGTTGCTTTATATGTTTCCAAAAACATAACTAACGAGCTTATAATCCTAATGTATATAAGTATTTTAAAAATTTTAAATACATTTTTAGCTTATTTTGAAAATATAGGTAGTATCTTTTATTTAAGGTTCATTTAAATTATTTATATTATAAAGCATATATGGGCCATCTTTTATTTAAGGTTCATTTAAATTACTTATATTATAAAGCAGATATGGGCAATTGTAAGGCATATGTCATAGCCTATTTGTATATTCGAGGATTTAACTCAACTCAAATAAGAATGTAATAAGTAAATAGTGGATCTACCGTCAAAGAGATCTCACAAAGTAACATTTGTCAAAGGATTCAGAAACAAGGTTCATCTACAGACTTGAGGAATTACTTCACTGGAAGAAGTTCAAGAAATTAATCAAGCCTCAGTGATACAAATCAAGATTGTGGATTTAATCAAGTGACAGAGATGTCGTCAGGGTATCAGATAATTACAAGAATTTAATCTGAAGAAAATCAAGTTGTCAAAGTCAAGACATTAAGAAACGTCACGGAAGTTAGTCACTCATGAACCAGACAGTACATCGAGTGTCAACATTGAAGTGGTGGAATTGATTCATAATTCTCAGTGATTTTCAGAAGATTTTCAGAAGAATGGTTGCTGTTCAAGATTAGTATTAATTCTCTATTAATTAATTAAGTCATATAATTTAATTAAGAAAATAAATTATATCTGCAAAGATTAATTAATTGATTAATTAATTCTGAATTAATATTAAGGATTTTCAGAATTTTAATTGGATTAAAATCTGTTTTAAATCAGCAAGACAATTGAAAATGAACTAGCATGACAATCTGGATTGTCATACCGATTGTCATGCCATGCCATTTTCAATAGTCTCACCGAAAGTTACACTGGGAGGAGGATTGTCTTGCCAGTTCATTTTGATAGTCTTGCTAGTTCATTCAATTGTCTCACCGAAAGTCTTGCTAGCTCAATGGATTGTCTTTCTAGCTCAATGGATTGTCTTGCTAGCTCAATGGATTGTATTGCCAGTTCAAGTAGGTCTGTTAATTGAATTATAAAGACAAGAGGAGCAGAAGTCATTCTAAATCATCCATTAACCAACCAAGAACACAGAAAGAAAAGCAGCTACACAATATTTCATTTTCATCTGCTGAATTCAAGATCACAATTTCTAATTATTAAAGTTAAATCCAAACCACTAGAAATCATTCTCTTGTTCTTGTGTAACTATCTAGCGGATCAAAATCTCTAGAACTTAATCTCAAATTGCGTTTAGCATTTGAATCTTTTTATTGCAAAAATAGAAAAAGTCCATGTCGAATTTATTCTAGATTTGTGATAATTAATTTGAGATTAATCTCTTGTAATCGATACCATTGTTGTAACACCCTTCAAGTTTAATAATATTTTTATTTAACTTGAATTTTGTTTCAATTTTTTATTCCGCACTAAATTCGATTATTCAGTATTGTTTGTATTCACCCCCCTTCTACAAACACATTGGGACCTGACAGCCATTAATTTGTAATTATTTATATTCATATTCTATTAATATATTTATCTCAACGTGTGTTCAAATATTTTTATTATATTTTATTGAAGTTTCAATTATGTAAAATAAATTTAAAAAATTCACTGTGCTATTTAACAGTTTTAGTACAAAATTATACTTCTATTCTTCATTATATAATTTTTGGGTTCTCATCAATTTTTTCATTAAAATTTAACTAAATTTTAATAAAACAAATATTTGCCCTAATTTTCAACGCCTTAGCGTAGCGGGCACATTGACTAGTTGTATATAATAGCTTTAAACCCGTGTGTTATGCCCGCTTTCGGCCATGGGCCCTAAACAGGTCCCTGTGGGTGCACTAAATAGCTGGACTCTTGTGTGTGGGCTAGAACCATGGATTTATATGACTTGGGCCAGCACATGCGGGCTGGGCTCGTAACATGCGGGCTGGGCTCGTAACATGCGAGCTGAGTTTACATGCGAGCTGGGCTCATGACATGAGAGCTGGGCTCAAACATGCGAGCTGGGCTCAAGTGAGGACATGCGAGCTGGGCTCACACATGTAAGGTGAGCTCACATTTGTCATTTGGGCTCTCATATGCGAGCTGAGCTCGGTTGTGCCCACGCGAGGTGGGCTCAGATGCCTTCATGCGAGGTGGGCTTAGCTGCCCACACGCGGGCTGAGCTCATGAGCCCACATCTTATAGAAACAGAGGTAACATTATATTTATTATTTGAAGGCGGTGCGGGCCGAGGTGACCAGGCCGGGCCGCATCGAAAGACTTTGTGGGCAACATGGAAAGTGACTCATAGATGACTGAGTTGCTCGTAGATTTCGGGGTCGACACGGGTTGTTCCTACAATCACGGGAAGGATTGCGGAGATGCCGCGAGATTGTAGGAAGCGTGTGGAGCCGATCGAGATTTACGTGACTAATTGGCTGAAGGCCTGACTTTATCGTGGGCTTGGGCTGCACGGGCTGAAGAGTCCTAACCCTAGCCTACGTGACTTGTTCCCCAAGAACTACGTGAGGCTTGATCCCTATAAATAGGGTACGTAGGCACTTGTATGGGACATGAGTCGACACTTGATAGAGAATAACAAACCCTATTCTTTCTTAAGGAGTCCACATACAAGCTCAGCCACCACCAAACAACCTTCCTCCGCCCTCAAACACTGTCCTTGATCTTTGTTCCGCCCATTAACCTCCACAACATTGTTATACGAAATTCTCCCTATAACATTTGGCGCTAGAAGGAGGGGCTCGTTCATCTTAGGGAGAAAGATGACCAAAGAAAGCAAGCAAGCGACGACACCAGGGAGCGGAGGCAAGAAGGACCCTACTTTCGAACACACGCCCCCAGAGAATCAGGCGCCACCTCCACCAATTGCAACCGTGGACGGGTAGGCTGTGATGACGTATCTCGAAGGGCTGGCCAATCAGATGAATCAGATCAACGCCCGAATGTCAAAGGTAGAAAAAAGCTCGGTCTGGAATGCCAAGCGTAAGGCGCGCCGCCTCAAGGTCTCACAGCATAGCTGGAAGGGAAAAGGCCCTCAGAAGAAGCTGATCCACGATTTTGATGACGTGGCAACCGAGACCAAACAGAAGAAAGAAACATCACGCGAAAAGGAAGATATACCCCGAGGCCATGATGAGCGGGGCAGCCAGATCTCTACGAGATCGGGGCCGAAGCCAGCTTCATCTGAGGCAAGGTCAACTAGCGTGCTAGACCGAGTGGGTAGAAAACTAAGCGAACATGACCTCAGGCTCAAATTGGAGAATTGTAAGAAGGAGAGAGAAGAGAAAGAGCCCGTGGATAAAAGAGGCTCGAAAAGGGAACGGGCAACGACCCCTCCGGAAAGACTTCAACACACCTCACCCAGGAGGGAGGAGCGACATAGACGCAGATACAATCGTGAAGAGGAGTCGCAGGACCGAGCTGGAGGAGGGGGACGCCGTGAACGACCTCAGGGCTCACATCATTCGAGTAATGCGGGAGGTGACAGAGAAGGAGAAGTTGTTAGAGTAAGGGACCTGAGAAGGATCTTAGATGAGATGGAGCAAGAGAAGAGAGGGCCCCCTGCTTCGGCTGCCCCCTCTCCGTTTACGGCTGCTATCCGATCATCCCCCCTACCTCGGGTGTTTAGGCACAACCCCAACCTTCTATTCAACGGCGAAGCCGACCCGGCGGAGTACCTTATTCAATTTAACACTGAGATGGAAGTCTATCAGGTGCCGGAGATGACCCGTTGCAGACTCTTCGCGGCATCACTCAGAGGTAGTGCCCAACAATGGTTCTCCAAGTTGGGACCGGCTAGCATAAGAACGTGGAGGCAATTGGAGGACTTGTTCGTCAGACAATTTCAGTCGACCCTCCACTATTCGCCTCCTGTGGCCACGTTAGCCAACATCAAGCAAAGGGAGGGGGAGCCCTTGGCAGAATACTTTCGTCGGTTCAACGCCGAGGTCCCCAAGGTGAGAGGAGCCAGTGAGGAGACCATCAAAAATTTCTTGATAGCAGGGCTGAAAGAAGGCTCGAAATTTTGGAAGAGCCTCCAAGCGAGTGAGCCGAGGACCTTGGCCGAGTTCTATGAGCAAGCCGAACCCTTCAAGAGGGTAGAGAAATCGATTAGAGAGCTGAAAATCAGCGAAAGCTATCGAGACAAGAGGGACCGATCCTCAAGCCCTGACGAAAGGAGGAAGACATATCGGCGCAGTTCGAGCCCGAAAAAGTCTGCCCGTGGCAAAGAGACCACTAAAGATTCGGGAAGGCCTTATACAAGCAAATGGCAGACACACACCCCTCTGGTAGCCTCTATCGACCACATATATGCTACATATGTGGGGAAGGGGGTATTCAGGAAGGCAACTCCTCTCACAGACTATAATAAAAGAGACATTTCGAAGTATTGTGCATACCATGAGGCCACCGGACACGATACAGCTGATTGTAGACAACTAAAGGATGAGATCGAGACTTTGATTAGACAAGGAAAGCTTACGGAGTGGGTTGTCAAGGAGGTTCGAAGACACAGGACGGATTATCATATCGTCCCTCCTCCACCCCCAGAAGACAAAGAAAGGGTCCCTCGGGCTGGTAGTATTCATATTATTCTAGGCGGGTCTCACATTGGTGGAGACAGCCGGAAGGCGATGGACAGATATGCCCGGGAAGCAAAGGACAAGCCGCTCACCAACGTCAATCATCTAAGCCAAAGGCCCCCGGAGCTCTTTGAAAGGGAGGTCGATGATATCGTGTTTAAAGAGAATGATGCAAAATGGGTGCATTACCCTCATACCGATGCCCTAGTCATAAAAATGAAGATTGGGACGGTGAATGTTCACCGAGCAATGGTGGACACCGGGAGCTCGGCTGATGTTTTGACTTATGATGCCTACAAAAAACTGGGATTATTGGATAGAGAATTAACCTCAACAGGTGGGCACCTGTACGGGTTCACGGGAGACTCGATCGGAGTGAAAGGGACAATTCGACTCCCGGTGACCATAGGAGAGGAGCCTCATGTGGCCACCCAGATCGCTATGTTTACAGTCGTAGACCAGCCTTGTGCCTACAATGTTATAGTGGGCAGACCCCTTATGAGGGCAATGAGGATGGTGACCTCGATCCATCATATGACGATAAAATTCCCAACCCCCACGGGGGTAGGCATCTTGAAGAGCTGTCAATACGAATCCAGGGTCTGCTACAACCAGGCACTCAAAGCGGCCGAGTCAAGAAATGCCTCAAGGGAGATAGCTGAAGCAGGTGAGTGCGATATCCCCATGGAAGAGACAGAGGGCAGGAAAAGAATACGTCCTGAGGGCCACGAGACTTGTAATTTGATTTCAATTGAGGAGTTGCCCGAGAACTACTTCGAGCACATGGGAATTCATGTGGAACCACGCCCAGGGGCCTTACTAATGGAAGCATCTCAGCCCATCATGTTGATACAAGAGGGGATTGTAGAGGAAGCAAGTGATGAAGAAGAGAGCCCAGAACAAATCACTGCAACACTTAGGAGAGGGAAGTGGGCACACAAAGAAACAACAATCACTATGGACCCACCCGACGGAATCACTCGAACTGTAACTGCGACCTCTGAATGCTTGATAAACCCGACCCAAGCTCACCAAACCGAGCTCAAGGATGCAGAAGGTTTGGCAATCACGGAAATGGAAAAAACTAGCGAGGCTCGAGCAGATCTAGACCCGAGAATGCCCTCAATGGTCGAGAGGGCCGGGGCCGCAGAGGACACAATCCCGATCTTGGTAGACTCAAATGATCCCTCCAAGGTACTCAGAATAGGCTCTAACCTAAGTCCTGACTTGAGAGAGGATCTAGCCCGCTTCCTAAGGGAGAATTTGGATGTCTTTGCATGGTCACACTCCGATATGATAGGGATTGACCCAAATGTCATGTGCCACCGGCTCAACTTGGACCCGAAAAAGAAGGGGGTTAGGCAAAAGAGACGGCCGATTAGTGGAGAGAGGGCAGAGGCCCTCAGAGAAGAAGTGGATAGATTAATGGAGGCAGGACTTGTGAGAGAAGCCTTCTACCCCGTGTGGCTGGCCAACCCTGTGCTTGTCAAGAAGCCCAATGGCAAGTGGAGGACATGTGTAGACTTCACCGACCTGAACAAAGCTTGCCCGAAGGACAGCTTTCCTCTACCCCGAATCGACCAGCTGGTTGATTCCACGGCTGGGCACGCACTACTTAGTTTTATGGATGCTTATTCGGGATATAACCAAATCCCCATGTATGGGCCAGATCAGGAGCACACCTCCTTTATTACTGATCGGGGCCTTTACTGTTACATCGGGATGCCCTTCGGGCTCCTTAATGCGGGGGCAACCTATCAGAGGCTGGTGAATAAGATGTTCAAACATCAATTGAGGAAGACTATGGAGGCCTATGTAGACGACATGCTGGTGAAATCGAAAGAAGCGAGGGATCATGTCCGCCACCTGGCAGAAATGTTCCAGATCCTAAGGGAGTACAGAATGAAACTCAACCCCCAGAAATGCGTGTTTGGGGTTGAATCGGGGAAGTTTTTGGGATTTATTGTCAACCATAGAGGCATTGAGGCCAACCCAGCCAAGATACAAGCCCTACTCGAGATGAGATCCCCTCGACGGGTGAAGGATGTTCAAAGCTTAACGGGACGAGTGGCTGCCTTAAACCGCTTCGTCTCAAAATCCTCCGATAAATGCCAAGAGTTCTTCAAAGCAATCAAAGGAGTGGGGAGGAACTTTAAGTGGACCGAAGAATGTGAGGAAGCCTTTCAGAACATAAAGAAGCATCTCAGTAGCCCTCCCATGTTGTCCAACCCAAAAGCAGGAGAAACTTTGATCCTATACTTGGCCGTCTCCGACTTTGCAATAAGTGCAGTATTAGTCCGAGAGGAGGATGGTGTCCAGCTCCCGGTATATTATGTGAGTAAAAGGCTAGCCGATGCCGAGACTCGATACACAAGCCTCGAAAAGCTAGCGTATGCTCTGATTCTGGCCTCCCGAAAACTCAGGCCCTATTTTCAGGCACATAAGATAGAAGTGCGAACCTCCTACCCCCTCAGACAAGTGATGCATAGACCAGAATCTTCTGGTCGAATGTTGAAGTGGACGGTTGAGCTCGGCCAATTCGAGGTGGATTATAAGCCAAGGACTGCGATCAAAGGCCAAGCCCTGGCCGATTTTGTGCTAGAATTTCCCCCACATCAAGAAGTGGAGCCGGGAGCCCTTATTGTTATACCTAGCACAGAAAAAGTTGGACTGGAGAGACAAAATAGTGCCCCATGGTGGAGCCTATATGTGGATGGTGCCTCTAATGGTGATGGAGCAGGAGCTGGAATCGAGCTAATCAGCCCAGAGGCTCACAAAATCAGACATGCGACCCATCTGGCCTTTCATGCAACCAACAATGATGCTGAGTATGAGGCCCTGATCAACGGTCTCAAGCTAGCTTTAGAAATGAAGGTCGAGAATTTCAATGTGTTTAGTGACTCCATGATTGTGGTCTATCAGATAAATGGAGGGTATCAAGCTAAGGGGCCGAGAACAGAGCTTTACCTGAAGTGCGCACAGAGGATAATCGCAAGATTCAACGAGGTGAGGCTGGAACTAATCCCGCGTGGGCAGAATGAAGGCGCGGACGAGCTAGCTAAGCTCGGCTCACGCCGCGAGAGCACTTTACTAGGGACCGTGCCCCCTGATATACAGAGGCAACCTAGTGTGCCCGAGCACGAGGTGGGCAGCCTCAATAATGAGCTCGGCCCCACGTGGATGACATCTATTCTAGCATACATAAGAGAAGGTTCACTTTCGGACAAAAAGAACGAGGCAAGGAGAATAAAATACAAAGCAGCCCGCTATGTGATATACGACGAGATTCTATACATAAGAGGGTTCAGTGTTCCTCTTCTCAAATGCATACATGGGGAGGAATGCAACTACATCCTAAGGGAAGTACACGAGGGTATTTGTGGCAATCACTCGGGGGGTAGCTCTCTAGCTCAGAAAATCCTCCGTCAAGGCTACTACTGGCCAACGCTGAAAAAAGACGCCTTTGAATTCTCCCGAGCTTGTGATAAGTGTCAGCGATATGCCAATTATTACAACAACCCCGTGGCCTCTCTCACATCCCTCATGAGCCCCTGGCCCTTCTCCATGTGGGGAATTGATCTGATTGGGGAACTCCCGAAGGCCAGGGGAGGCGTCAAGTATGCGGTAGTTGCGGTAGACTATTTCACTAAGTGGGCAGAGGCCGAGCCCCTAGCCACTATCACAGCGAGAAAGCTCAGGGAGTTTGTATACAGGGCTATTGTATGTCACTATGGCATCCCTTACAAGCTGATATCTGACAATGGGAAATAATTTGATAGCAAGGAGATGCGAGAGTTTTGTGAGCAGCTGGGGATTCAGAAGAGCTTTAGCGCAGTCTGCCATCCCAGAGTAACGGGCAGACAGAGGCTGTTAATAAAATCATTAAGCATACCTTAAAGGCAAAGCTTGAAGAGAAGAAAGGAGCATGGCCAGAAGAACTCGCCCAGGTCCTATGGTCTTACAACACTACACCCCGAACCACAACTGGAGAGACCCCTTTCTCTCTGGTGTATGGGTGTGAAGCTATGGTGCCCGTTGAAGTGGGAGCATGATCTTTTCGAAGGGAAAACTATGACTCAGAGGCAAACGAGGTCAATCATCGGCTCTATTTGGATATGATCGAAGAAACTCGAGAAGAGGCTCAGATCAGGATTGCGGCATATCAGCAGAGGACAGCTAGGCATTACAACAGTAAGGTTCGAGCCTGAACTTTCAAGGTGGGAGATTTAGTTCTGCGCCGGGTCATGCCAAATACCAAGGTGGTGAGTCACGGAGTCTTGGGAGCAAATTGGGAAGGCCCTTACAAGATAAAATCGGTGCTCTGGGAGGGAACCTACCACCTCAATGATATGCAAGACAAGTTGATCCCAAGAGCCTGGAACGCGGAACACCTTCGCAAGTATTATCAGTAATATTATTCTTTTCAGACTTAGTATTATCTTCAAATATTCCTAAGTCTCGGGGGGTAGTGCCATATAGGTGCCTCCCTGAGACCACAAGCATGTATTCCTTTCACTTCCCATTATCTATGAATAAACGATTGATCTCTATTTGTGTACTTGATATTTTAACTTCTGTTAATAGATTAAATACCCAGCAGGGGACCCCATCCTTGGGAACCCATGTGAGGACAGAACAGTTGTTTTATTAACATGTTAAATCAAGCTGGGCCCCGACCCGCTTGATGCCAAGAACATGAAACGAGCCGGGCCACGGCCCGCTTAGACAAATACGAACACATAGTAGATAAAAGATGTGGATAGAGATATAGGCCCACGATGCGAGCTCATACCCTGGCCCTCAAAACCATAAATGCGACCCAGGGGGCCCAGCCCTCCATCAAACATACTCAAAGTCGCATGATGCGAGGAGAAGACACATGCGAGCTCCTAGTGCGAGCACACCTACAACACCTGCGAGTCGATACGGGCTTGTTCCACTTGGCATTCTCTTTCAATGGTTGTTTGATTGAACAAATGACACGAGCTGAATAAATTGGGCTCGCAGTGAAGGGGTAACGCTCGCCATAAGCGGCCAGAGTTATGATTACTTTTTGGTCAGTAGAAGCATGGTAAAAAAAAACAGCTAGCACCGTAAAGACATACGCGGGCACAAAAAACTTAGATATTTTATACAAACAAAAGTTAAATAAGTTATGCCCCGAGGCAGAATATTTCAAATACAAGCGCGAGGCGAGAGGGGTGCCCGCTTACCCAGTCAAAAGTCTAGTTCTAATCAAAATTACATTAAGGGTTATCAGCCTCTGCTCCCTCACGATTTTCACCAGCGACCTAGGCCTTCTCGGTCGCGAGCCGAGCCTCCTCAGCAATTTGGGCATCCCTCTCCATCTCCAGCTTCAACTTGTCAGCATGCCTCGCTGTGCTAGCACCCAGAGCAGCCCAATCGAAGTCAGGAACCTTCTTCATAAAGACTTTCATGAAATTCCTGGCCCCCAGGTTCCTAGCATCAGCGAGGGCGGCCTCACGGCCCTCGGTCAGGGCAGAGACTGATCCCTCCAGCTCGAACACCCTCTCCTCGAGGGCATCCTTCTCCTTCTTACATGCCTCAGCAGCCAGGTCATGAGCCTCCTTCTGCTCCCTTAGGGCCTTGTCGTGAGCAGCGTTCAGGTTAACTATCTTCTGATTATAGTTGTTCACCAGCGTAACTTTCTCTTGCCCGTGCTCAGCGACCTTACTCTGAAGGGACTTGACTTTAGCCTCGAGCTTTGTGTTGGTCTGGCTGAGGGCTCGCATCTCTCGAGCCTTAGATAACTGACGATAGTATACTTCGGCCGCGGCTCGGGAAAGTGCATCCTGGTTAACCTCGAGAGCAGAAGAAGACCAATCCTTTAAATCCTGCTCGCTGATGTGACCTTGGGCGAGCCGGCCGAATGTGGTCGCAACCATATTGGCAGAAGAAGAAGAGGGAAGAGGAGCATCAGAGGGAGCAGCTTTCTTTGGCTCAGGCTCGCCAGTTTTTCCTTCTTTACCTCTATGCCTCTTTAGTCGAGGAGAGGGCCCTGAATTCTTGAGATGCTCGGAGAGAGTGGTCATGCGGGCCGGAGGATTGGCCTGAGATCGAGCCCTTGTGCTCGCAGCTGCGGGCTGAACTGGGCCCGAGGCCGCAGCCTGCTCAGCCTCTTCCATGAAGGGGATAGGGGAGATGGCCATTTCTGAAAAAAAAAACAACAAAGCAATAGATTAGTCACAGGAAGATGCAAAGGAAAGAAGTAATGCGAGCAGGTGAAAAATACGGAGAATTAAAGTGCGATGTGAAACAAGATGCATGCAGGAAAAGTGAGCACACGAGCTCGCGCATGCGAGCAGCCAGGCTCGGACGTGCGGGCCCGATATTCTTACCCTTTCTGGATCTCTTCCTAGATTTCTTCTGAGGAGTCAGCCTCACTCCTTCCTTCAAAAACCCACATGCGACCAGATTGGAGGTCGTTATGAGTTTTCGGATGTCCCGGTCCGCCTTAGGAAGGTTTAGAAGACTGTCCGCGTTTATCTTTTCCTGTCCCACAAGGACAGTGCGAGGCGGGGTGGCTGGAGATAAAAGAAATTCTTGTTAAAAGGAAAGAGCTATGGTAGAAGAGACGAGAGCGGGCAGGAGAAAACTTACATGGATTATAATAAAAATGAGTCTGGACTCGAGGCACCTCGTGGATATAGAAGTAAGGGCTTTTCCACTTCCCTGAGTTGCTCGGCCCGTTGTGGATGAGGTTCTTCTTGTTGAAGCACGGCCAGACAGAGAAGTAGAAATACCCAAAGTCGTTAGGAGAATGCTTCAAATGGAGGAAGTAACCCAGCTGCCTCGCGGTTAGAGAAGGGTACCCGCATTTGTGGTACATGATGTATAATGCGAGGGCGGCCCGGTATCCGTTTGGATTGATCTGAAGGGGTGCGAGCTGGAAGTACTCGCAAACATCTTTGATGAAGGGATGAAGAGGAGAGGAGATTCCCAGCCTTAATAGGAAGGTGGACAAGACCATGCGAGGCACCCTGCCTCCATTCTCCGAGTGATTGAATCTATAGCATCTCATATGAGGTAGGGGCAAGACAATATGGCCCTCGAGCTGAAACTGCTCAATGTGCTCGGCCAGATATTTCTGAGTCAGCGAGGTAGGCAGGTCGCGGCAAGCGAGCACCTTAACCTCCTCGTTTGCAGTTGAGCTCTCCTCCCCATCAGGAATGATCTGCCTTTTGAAAACAATCTCACCCTCGAGCTCGGGCTGGGCAGGAGGCACATAAGGCTCAGGAGAGGCCGCGGGGGCATAATTATAGTTACAAATCTTGTACTGACTTGTAACATCTGCCACCTCCTCGCTCTGAGGAGAGTCATAGGACCAATGCGAGCCGTCCTCTTCACCCTCGAGTCCCAGGATGGGATATTCAGCAGCTACAGGCTCTTTTCCTTTCTTCCTGGTGTCATAGTATGCACTCCCCAGGTTGCTGTCAGTTGATTCTGAGTCAAGGTGAATGGGGTCGAGGTGGTTAGCTGCTGCTTGCCTCAGACGGGCTGCCCTCTCTTCAGCCATTTCTCTTAAAATCTCCTCGGCTCGGTCTTTATCCAAGGGAGCAGGCTCGCGGTTTAGCAGCTCTTCTACCCCAAGGGAGGCTGGAATATGAGAGAGGTCCACGGGCCTATTTCTCCAATTATATATATTCTTCTCCCTGGTAAAATCCTCAGGGTTCGGGTCGAGGTGAATATCAAGCGAGCCGGATCCAGCTGCTCGCATCGAGTTCTCAACTCTGGCAATGTTCAAAGCCCCTTGAGGGGTGATAGCTGAGCCGAGAGAGATAGGTTGGCTAAGACGACCAGAAAGAGAGGTCAGCTCGTGTTGGAAGTCCTTGGAACCTCGCTGCTCAGGAGGGTATTGGTTTAATGGAGATGGAGTAGCTGAAGAGCAAGCCGGGCTAGCAGAGGTGCGAGCCGGGCTCGAGGAAGAGCGAGATGATCCATAGGAGCGGGCTGAAGACGCACTCGACATCTGTAAAAGATGGTGAAAATTAGTGTGTGGCCCTAAAAAGAAAACAAAAAAAAACAAGTATGGGATCGCACCTAAGTGTCCTCACATCTCACACGGGATCGCACCTAAGTATCTAAACGAGCAAAAGGACTCGCATCGCGCGTTGTGGTTGTGTGTGAACTCGCATCGAACAGGTGGTGTGTGCTCGCATGGTGTGCGTGAATAAAGCATGAATAAAAAACGGGCTCGAATCGAAGAGTACCTGTGGGAGAGGTGTATGAAGATCCTGATGAATCTGGTCCCGGAGAATATCGCCGCCGGTAGACGGTTTTTGTTGAAATGATAATCTTCGCCGTGGTAGATCCTTGAGCAAATTGAGCAGCAATTCAGGAAGTGTTCTTGGAAATGTGAGAAATGAATTGAAATCTCACATATTTATAGGAGATAGGAGAGAGAAAGGAGGAGGCGACACGTGTCGTCATCTCATAAGATGACACGAATCCCCACGCCAGCTGTCCAACGGCTGTCAAAATGAATGCAAAGATGAAAGGCATGCGAGGCGAGACACGCGAGGCGGCTTGGTGCGGCCTGGTGGGCTCACACTTGCGAGGCCATAAAAAGATTAGAAAATACCTCGCCTCAAGATGCGACCAGGAATTTTGGGGGGTAGTTGTTATGCCCGCTTTCGGCCATGGGCCCTAAACAGGTCCCTGTGGGTGCACTAAATAGCTGGACTCTTGTGTGTGGGCTAGAACCATGGATTTATATGACTTGGGCCAGCACATGCGGGCTGGGCTCGTAACATGCGGGCTGGGCTCGTAACATGCGGGCTGAGTTTACATGCGAGCTGGGCTCATGACATGAGAGCTGGGCTCAAACATGCGAGCTGGGCTCAAGTGAGGACATGCGAGCTGGGCTCACACATGTAAGGTGAGCTCACATTTGTCATTTGGGCTCTCATATGCGAGCTGAGCTCGGTTGTGCCCACGCGAGGTGGGCTCAGGTGCCTTCATGCGAGGTGGGCTTAGCTGCCCACACGCGGGCTGAGCTCATGAGCCCACATCTTATAGAAACAGAGGTAACATTATATTTATTATTTGAAGGCGGTGCGGGTCGAGGTGACCAGGCCGGGCCGCATCGAAAGACTTTGTGTGCAACATGGAAAGTGACTCATAGATGACTGAGTTGCTCGTAGATTTCGGGGTCGACACGGGTTGTTCCTACAATCACGGGAAGGATTGCGGAGATGACCGCGAGATTGTAGGAAGCGTGTGGAGCCGATCGAGATTTACGTGACTAATTGGCTGAAGGCCTGACTTTATCGTGGGCTTGGGCTGCACGGGCTGAAGAGTCCTAACCCTAGCCTACGTGACTTGTTCCCCAAGAACTACGTGAGGCTTGATCCCTATAAATAGGGTACGTAGGCACTTGTATGAGACATGAGTCGACACTTGATAGAGAATAACAAACCCTATTCTTTCTTAAGGAGTCCACATACAAGCTCAGCCACTACCAAACAACCTTCCTCCGCCCTCAAACACTGTCCTTGATCTTTGTTCCGCCCATTAACCTCCACAACATTGTTATACGAAATTCTCCCTATAACAAAGAGTAATGCAATATTTTAGCAAGAATAATAGGACGTTGAGATAAAATTAAAAACAGTGAAATGAAAAATAAATGTTTGCCTGAGCCAACATTCTTGATTAAAATGGTTTGATTTTGAGTTTTGTCGGCCATCAAACATGATATAATTTTACAAGGAGCTCATCCACCAATTCTCAAGTTCTTTCCCTTTTTAGAAGCTATTAGCCCAAAAATTAACGAATTTACTTTACAATGTAACCAATCAACTTTTATTTTCCAAATTAATTCCAATAAACTTTATCAAATCGTGAAAATTTGTAAATTATTTTTAGAAAAGAACTAACACTTTTTAATAATTGTTGATATGGCTTATTATGTCCAATTCATATGTCACACCGCACTAACATAAAAGAATAGTATTATTGTTAAGAAAAACAATTTATGAATTGTTTAGTATTTTAAACTTAATTTTTTTATATAATTTAATAAAATTCAATTTTTTATTTTCTTTATGTAAAATTTATTTTTTTATTAGCAATTTTTCAAGTTACTTCAAATATGGCCTCATTTTTTTAACAAAAAGATAACCAAAAATTGATATCAAGATACCAAGTTGTGAACTAATATTAATTAATAATTACTTCTATCAGAAGCAGTATCAAGTGAATTTACAACAGTAACATTTCTCTAAGGAAATTAAAAGCCCGTATACTGGATTTATTAGACCCATCTCATAATTAGTAACAGAATAAAAATTCAAACTACAAATAAAAGGCATTGAATTAAACAATTATATGACCAGTGTCACTAATAGAATTATATCATCAGTATATTTGCCTCTTAGAGTGTGAAAGATAATTATAATATGCATTACTAGTCATCATAGCATAAAATCTAACAGTGTGATGTGAACAAATGCAACCAAAATATGTTGCCAATAACATTTCATCACTTGCATATACTTTAGAAGAATAATATCCAAAGCCTATGTTTGTTTATGGTATGCAATCGGTGACAATTTTCAAACTTGTCTTCAGGAATCAAATGTTTTATACAAATCCAAAAGCTATAACACAACATAAATAACTATCATTAATAAGTGTGAAATATGTTCGTAAATCACATCAAAACATTTTATAAAATGAATTACTAAACATTAAAGATGTATTACGCAAGACTTGAACATGTTACATATACTACATAGACACAGATCTGTGTTGGTTGGGTTGAACTAGCTCAACCTTCTTTTTGCACTTGAATCAACATCTCCACTTGGCAGTAAATACCCCTGGTCAAATATTAAATTAGTATATGTAAAATCACTTATAAATTACAATGGATAAAATTCAAATTAAATAGGTCTTTCCAGATTTGAGATTAGTATACAAATCGCTGCCCATGTTTGCATTTTTTTTCTTCGCCCCTGGAATGGAACCCACTGCTGGTTTTGTATTTTTGGTCTCCCACCTTTACTCTTTGATTTCTCAGGAGTCTTTTTAACTGGAGGATTCTTACAAGTTTTTTTATTGTGCCCGGTTATTCCACGATTGCTACAAGTCATTAAAACACCTCTCTTGCTAACTTACACTGCTTCATTTACCTTTGAAAAAGTTCTTCACCCTTCATCTTCATGCATTTTTTTTTCTCACTGCTTTTTAGATCTTCCCGACATCCTCCTTGCATTGGTGGTAGTTCAGGCATCAACTTACATTTAGGCCATGTATCACTCCCATTTAATGGTTGCATATAGTTTGGATAAGTCTTCTTGCAAGTCTTTTGCAATATCAACATAGTGGTCAGAATTCCTATTACTATAATATATAGCACCAAGAATATGCACACAAGGAAAGCCGCATAGTTGCCACATATTACAGCTACATGTTTTCTCTTTCATATTCACAACATATCCACAAGAACTCCCAAGAAATATTTCAAACATACCCTCACAATTATGTTTTAAATTCCAAAACAATGTATTGAGCTTTTAAATCCCCTAATTTATTTCTTATTCGAGGACAGTGTCAGAATCATTCTTAAAATCTTAGGGAGATTTTTTTTCACCCTATCTAATAACGTTCTCCAAATATCCTCCGGTATGGATATGATAAACTTATTTCTAGCGCTCAGTATACTTCCATTAAATACTTCCCATATATTATTTTCTATATTTGTGCATTTTATCACATAACTGAAAAATGCCCGGCTCCAGGCATTAGGATCGTGAGCTATAAGCCATTCATAAGGTTGCTTTGAAAGTTTCTGAATTTTATTAATTGGCATACCAAATCCTTCTTTTGTACTACTTTTCGCGGCTTCCCAGAACAACTTGCTATAGTGAGTTCCGTTCCGTTTTTTTAAAGTTGGCATAAATATGTCTCGCAAAATTTCTATTTTCAGCATCCGGAAGAAGTTCAGACACTGTAAGTATGAACCCCTGCACACGTTGAAATAAACATTTATTATAAAATCTTAAATACACATTAGTAATAAAAAAATTAAATAAAACGAACATTTTAAGGAAAACATTTAAAAATGTACATTTTGCTGATCCGAAATAATAGTCCAACCACGTCATGTACTCATTATCCCGTTCGGCCCTAAATCCATCAACATGTGGCGTATAAACCAATTCCAACTATCGTACGATTCTCCTTACACAACAGCCCAACAGATTGGATACATTTTTTCATTAGCGTCTCTTCCGATTGTTAATAGAAGTTCACCTTTACACTTACCATTTAACCAACATCTGTTCAGGCCTATAATTCTCTTTCCACCCCTTTTGATACCGGCAAGACGTATATAAACTCTTTTAAAAATATGTCTTCATCTTCATTCAAGACATCAACTACAACTCTACTTCCACGATTAGTGCGTTGAATCTCTTCCACGTAATCAATAACATTTCATAATGTTTTTCCAAATCTATCTCAATCTCTCCCACAGCCTTCTGTTTGGCCCTCCAACACTGATTTAATGTCATTTTTAAGCCATAATTAGTAAACATGTCATCTTGAATATCCTTCAATTTTCAATTAGATTGTCTCTGATTTGCCTTTCATATTCCTTTGCTAGCCAAGTGCTGTCAACAATAGAAGATTTATAATCCTTTATACAAGTGTGGTTGTTATTTAATGTTTTTATCTGGAAACTTTCTTCACTAGTCATTTTAGTAGCCCATAGTCTCCACTTGCATATGTCAGGATACCCGCATACTGCTTACACTCTAGTGCTCTCATTCTTTACATACTTGATGACAAATCCTTCGCTACTGCTTGAGATTTAATAGCATACTTCAATTATTGATGATCACTAAATTTCATCCCAACAACTAGCTCAATATCTCTGTAATTAATTTGAAATCATCATAATATGGCTCATCCGTTTTAAAGACTCCATTTCTTTCCATATCTCTTCAAGTTCGTCCAAGCATATTATGTCCTCGTCATCACTTTTATACTTGTCTTCATCAAAAATAATTTCCATTTCTTCTTCATTATCATCACCAATTTCTGTGTCATTTTCATTTTCTAAATTAGTCACACTTCTTTCTCCTCCTTGGATATTAGTCTCATTTATTTCTAATAATTCAGCACCAGTCTCATCTTTTTCATTTTTAGAGTTCCAAACATGAGATACCACTTTTCTTTTGCTGACATTGTTCACCTTTTCCCCACTATCACTATCTGAGATGCTACGGAAAGAACCATATATACTATCAAATTCTTCAATTTCAAAAATATCTTCAATTATAGTTCACCGTATGTCTCAAACTTATTATCTTCTCCACAAATATATCCCAGCATATTCATCATATCATTGTCGTTATGTAATTTAATAAAACTCACATTCAAATATGCATTAGAAGGCTTAAAATACAATCCTATTACTTCTTGATAACGTGCATCTTCTTTTATCAAATCTAGCAACTCAAATAACTTAAGCGATAAGAATAAAAATTCTTACAAATCTTAATTTCTGTCACCGATATACTTTAAATTGGAGGAGCTCTCAAATTTTCGGTCAAAATGAATCTCAAAATTTATTGTGTCCATCATGCACAATTACATTATATTGTAAGAAGATGCCATTACATAAAGAATATGTATCACCAATTAATCTTCAAAAAATTTAACTTATAAGTTTATGACTTTCGACTAAGACGCTTAATTATAAGTGGAATGAAGGTGTCACACGTATCTTGCAGAAATATTGCATATATAAAAAATATATGCTAATTTGACATGAAATAGTAGCTTAGGATGTATATTAAAAATTATATTTTTCTTTGTTATCATCATGTCCAAATATCTTAAAACAATGATAACCAACACCATCATTATATGTATATGCATAATTAGATAATCGCAACCATTAAAAACTTTAGAACACCAGCAAGAGAATTTCTGTTATTTAACAGACAAGATCTAGAGGTTGGAAAAACAAACCTTACATGGACTGACTTGATGATGGAAAACTCTAGCATTTGTTTACGTCCCCAAAGTCATATTTGTGAGAGCATATATAAAATGAATTGATTGACTTGTGACATGTGAAAGTGCTGACTGTACCGTACATTTGGCAACAAATAAATTATTACAAATTACACGTTGAATTTTTATATTTGACCATGGTTACTTTTGTTCAAATTTTCATAATTTGATAAGTTTGTTGGGGTTAATGTTAGGGATTCAAGCAATAAACGCAGCGAAAAACAAAAATTTGAATCCCTACCGCAGAATCTATGTATAATGACTAGATAATTATGGAGAATAGGATCATGTACCTTAATAAAGCTTCCTCTGATTGTAATGGAAGTTCTGATCTTGATGACCACAGCAGCCCTCCTTGCGAAGATCTGCTCTCCAAGGTATCCACACGAACATCCGATCGTCCAAAGATCATCGGAGCCGGTACTAGCCGATTTGGTTGCCTCTTCCTCTCTCTTTCTCTCTAGCCTCTCTAAGATTAGAGCTGCTATGGTTTTTTTCTCAAAAACGTAATGTGACAAGTGACCCTAAAAATATACATCTTAATGTATATATAGGGGAGAGAGGATTAAGGCCTAACCCTAAACCTAACAGGCTTCTAAAAAATGACCCATTCTGATTTCGAGTTTATATTACTATTAAATTCGAATTCTAATATATATATATAATTAATCAAGTCTCACTTAATTAATTTAATAATTAAATTCAAATTAATAATAAAAAAATATTTTAATTCATAATTTAAATAACACTCCGTTTAAACGTTCTTTGTGTGTGACCCTTTGTGTTATTATTATGTTGGCAATAATTTTATTTTTTAATAATAAAATTATAAATAATGAGTGGCCTCTGGTAATACATCATTACTCCCAAGTAATAATAATAATTGGTGATTCAATTAAACCTTTCGTGAATAATGTACAATGTAATATAATCCCTTTAGCCTTATATTATAGATCAAACTCGAGGCATGCATTATGTCATCCTCTTTTAACGTTTAATCCTTGTTTCCTTGATAAATGAGTAAACTATTAAACAAATCAGTATTTGAGCATGGCCATGCATTTTATAGTCTTACTCAATCAAGAGCCCAATAATATCACTCGTTTAATATAGGAGGGCTAAATCACATCTAGATCATTCATATTCTCATACAATTCATAATATACCCAATGTCTACTTTTATTATTATTGGTCAAGAATAACTTTCAATAGTATCAAAGTATATTAATTCTCGTATAGAAATATAATGATTTCAGGTCTAAGGACCAATACATCATTATCAATGTGAGATTAACTTATGACACTATAAACATGTAGTATCTCACAACGGGTCAATACAACACCATGTATCTAATACATGTGTCTGTGTTTTGACTTTAGGATCACCATACCTATGATCAATGAGATGTGATCATCAATCAACAAATACACTAGTCTCAACGTATTTATTTTCGTCCCTTAACAATAATACTTGACTAGGGACCTTTAGGAATATCAATACTATTCTCCTAATCTCATTTCTAAGTCACGTACTTAGAGATATAGATTTACATATCAAATTCCAAGGACATTTATTAACCTAACATTTTATCGCTGAAAATAAAGATATAATAAATTACTAAAGAATAATTCATAGAATCATAAATAATAATCCAAATGTCTCATAACATTAACATAATAGTGTTGTCTCTAGGGCACACACTAACAGTTAATTGGGAAAATAAAGTTGATTGGTTAAATTACAAAAATTAGGTAAGTTTGTTGATTTTTTTAGCTAATAGCTCCACTTTTTTAGTGTGTACTTTTTTATTATTTAAGATTTATCCAAACATGTTTCAAGTTCTTTCACTTTTTAGTGTGTGCCTTTTTATTATCTAAGGCTGAATGTAATACTTAGTTAGAGTATATATATTAGTATAATATATATAATATATGTTATCAATGTTTTTTAAAATACATATATTTATGTATTTAATATAAATATTTTATCTACTAAATATCATGTGTTAATAATATGAGATATGATTGTGATAAATCTATTTCCTAACATCTTTAAATTTTAAAAGAATTTATAACTTAAAATGGTGAGATCTTAGAAGAATTGATAATTTAAAATGCTATCAAACATATGGTTGTGGAAAGACTTGTTAGAAAATTTAAAGTTTGGAGCTTTAATGTGGTAACTTCCTTACGTAATTTTCGAAAATTTCATATATGGATCTAAGTAATTTTCTTAGTGTAATCCATTGAGAAATAAGTATAAAGATATTTATTTGTATGGAGTACATGTGTTGTGTATTGTCTAAGTCAGGATCAAGGGATTGAGATTCTGCCTCAAGGCCTTGATACAAACAGAAGCGTTCTGAAAGGTATTGACAGTGAGAATCAAGGCCTTGACAAAAACGATCTAAAGGCCTTGAACGTCATGAGTCAAGGCCTTGACCTGAATAGACATACATACATACACACACATATATATATAAGAGTAAGGATTATTATTATGTAAATAATAATAATTAGGCTCTAAAATATATATTTTATAATTGATAATATATATATACTCCTTGATTGAAAAAGAAAAGGATGAAAAGGGAAAGACAAAAACCCTAGCTAGCCTCTCTCTTTTCTCTGTCCCAAATATACATACATATACATAGATTTTTCGGGCGAATTGAGGTGTGGTCGTTATTGAGCTTTGTCGGCCTGTGACAGATTATTTTGTTGTTTTATCCTGAAAGTGAATGCGTGCATCCCAACACATCATAGGTGGGGCGAATATCTCTTCAAAAATAGTCTTGTCTTTTACAAGATTCAGTGACTCAGCTGTTATACAATATTAAAATTACAATATAGATAAGTTTTCTTTCTCATTATTGTTTAGTATTGTTGTTTCTGATTATGAAATTCGTTTGACCTTCGTGATTTTTTTTGTTAATTGGTTTTAATTGCATGTTCTTGAATTCTGATTTGATTTGAATATAATTGCCCTATTATTGCATGTGTTAGAATTTTCCATCAATCTTGAAGAGATATTTATTATATTTAATTAATCGTATAATTAAAGATGGTGAACAAAACTGTGATTACTCCTTGTGGTCAACCTTCTGCGGGTACTAGTGGCACTGTACCCACCATTAGTTGGACCACCTATCATTTTCCACAGCCTATTGATCTTTCAGGTATGCCTGATGATATAGTATATTTTTATATATATTTTATATGATTTTATTCTCATATTAATTCTGTTTTGCACTGATTTGGATATTTATTTAATAGATTTTGATATTTTATTGTAGGTTACAAGTAAATTCTAGAGTTGGAAGGATTTGGAGAAAAAGTCATATTTTGGAGTGAAAATTGAAGAAAAATCGTAATATTGGACTACACGGGCTGCAAATACTGTTTGGGGCATATCTAGAGATCTAGAAGTCCAATTTTGACGATCTTACAGTCCACACGAAGCCCACAAATTTCTCTTTAATTCAGGCATGGCCCAGTAAGGAGAATACAACCGAAGAAGCTCAGAAACTGCAATGAAAAGACAGCCACAAATTTTTATTACAGAATCATATTCGGTCTAGAACTCTCACTTGTGATTTGATTAGAATAATAAAATACTTCTATTATCAGAGGAGGACAGATTGGATTATTAGTTTGTACATATTAGAGATAGGTATTATTGTAGAGTAGGAATAGTTAGGGTTTTATATAGAGAAGAAATCCATGGATTTTGGTCTCGTGACAAGATTGAATATTACAGGTTTTCTTATCTGATTTTCTTACGTATTCTTATTAGTTTATTTATGCTTCTTTATTGTCTTAGTTGTTTTACTTGTTTAATCATTAGTGAGTAGTCGTTTTCTAGGGCATAGAGGGGAAGCCATGTTTGCATGATAATACGAGCATGATTTTCACAGTAGTTTGATTGATTATGGCTAATTCTGATTGATTATGTTTTATTATTAATTTGTGTAATCGGCCGATATCATGAATTAATTATATGCAATAGGAGTAATAGATCGGGAGACTTTACTCACTAGAGGCACACATACGATTAGCAGAATTGAAAGTGAGAGTGGGAGCATCATTGGATTTCTGAGAGCGTTAATGCTCAGGAGAGATTAACAATTGCTCTAATTACCTAAATAATTGAATTACTAGAAGTGATAAATTATGTAAGATTTGAGGATGTTAATGCTCAGGAGAGATTAACATACTTTAGTTATGTGATCACATTTATTGCTACAGCTTAGAAGCCGGTTATTTGTAAGCATGGTAGACCTGATTGCCCTAGGTTTTCTAATTCCTTGTTTAGCATCTAATTAATTAATGTTAATTTAGTCATAGTTATTAGTTAGTTAAAATCTTTATAATCGATTTGTCCTTCAAATAATTGATAGTAATGGATCAAAATTGATGGACCTGTCTCCATGTGGATACGACCCACTTGCCACCCTGTACTAGCAATAGACACCGTGCACTTGCGGTTAGATATAATTTTACACATCAAGTTTTTGGAGCCGCTGCCGGGGAGACAGCTAGTTTCTGTTGGTTTTAATTTGGGTATTTAGATTGTTTTGTTGTCTCGTTGGAAATTTGGTTCCAATCGAGGCGAGTTTCACTGCTTTTTTGGCTTTGTTGAGAGTTTTCAGGTTTGCAATGGATGAAGATGATAGGTTTGCATAAATCTCCTATTAGTCGAGGCACATACTCAAGAAATTGCCTCACAGAATACAACAGAGCCCGTTATGCGTCCAATGAGTATCAATGAGATGTCACAAGTGGCCCCTAAAACTTACAACTTTTGTCTAATTTGTGGTATACATGGTCACTATGGTTTTGAATGCTCGTACAATATCTACGATTCTCAGAATGCTCAGTTTGGACAAATGAATTATTTTAAAGATGGATATGTGTACAACTAGTACTCTGATACATTTGATCAAGAATGGATGGATCAGCCACATTTCTCTTACATGGACAATGATGTTCAAAATTTTCCATATCATGATCAACAACAATATCATCAACAATATTATGAGGAGCAATATGAGCCACTGCAACAATATCAATATTCTCTACCGGAAGAGCTACAATTTTCTTTAACTAATGTGGTTGTGAAAGCTGAACAAACTAACGATATGTTGAAGAATTGATGCATAAGATCAAGGAGCTAAAAACTCAAACTTTATCAATGAAGGCTCAAATTGCAGAGTTGGCTAACTCTTCCAATACAAGGCAACTCGACTTTTTACAATCACAACATATTCAACTTGAAGAGGATGGGATTTTCATCACTCTAAATAATGATCTTGAGGATGATGATTTATCGATGTTCGGTGGTGATATGAATATCAATTCAGAGGATGAGCATGACACTAATATTAAGATCAATAATGTTGTTGTTGAGGACAATGTGAGTGAGGATGACGAAATAAAATAAAGCAATAATGAGATGGTGGTGGTTTCTCTTCCACAACTTGGGCCTAAGCCACCATTCATAAATTGAGACATAGCTTATGTGGACCAACGATTGGGTATTGGTATTTTATTTTTTTGCTTTATCCTCTACTTACAAAGCTCCTATACTCCAGGACACTTTCTACAATATTGACGTGATTACACCGATTGTCCAAGATAGTTATCAAACTTTGATCGGTGATCCATTTGAAACGGCTCTTAAGTTTCAAGCTGAAGAAGAAGGAGACGATGGAGGTATCTGTTTATTCATTGATGTAGTAATCCAAGATGATCTAATGGCTCCTGTGAAAGTGAGGAGTGAAGATAAGCCACCACCTCATGTGAATACTAAGGGAGTTTGTTCTTTTCATGGTGCTGAATTTTATCGTTGTTTTATCGCAAAATTTTCCAAAAATACACAAGCACATACTTGATTGATGCTTAAGGATGTCATATTATATCTTATTGATGCTTGTCTGGAGACTCTCTTGGGGATAAAAACAACTCTGAATTATTTTTATGATATTTTTCGTGATGGTGTGCTTATAATCGAGAAAGTGGATATCCCAACTTCACCAAACAATTTCGAGGTGTTTCAGGAGTGTTGAAATTTACGGTGCATATTTTACATTTCCATGGTGCGTCGATTGCTACTTGTGAAAAAAATTGCACACTAGCGGGATGTATTGGACTAGCTGAAGTGTGTCAGGCTCCCTGGTTTCTCATATATTATGAGTATATTACTCTACTTCCATTTATTGTTGTGGTGCAAGTTTCCGTCCCGCGGGTGCGAGGCCTCCCTGGAAAAGCTAAAGAAAAAAAAGAGAATACCTGGTACAATTTTACTCGAGTGCAGGTGTTTTTCGTGAGACTCGCGTTTTAGCGTGCTGTGTTCATGACATCTCGGGATGCTTTATTCCCCGTAATCAAACATAAAAGAGACCCGCAGTGCATCTTTCCTACCCGTGGTACCCATGCTCTCTGGAAACAAACATGTTGATACACATGTTTTTGACAATACCCCACCTGGTCAGCTGGTTTCGTTTGTTCACCATCATCAACATCATGACATCCTTTACATTGCACACATATCTTTGCCTACATCACAGTCCATTTGATAAACTTCTCATCTGCTTCAAACCGTGGTGCAAGTTCTCCTCCCCACAGTGCGGTTGTTGGAAATATTAACTATTACAGCAACATAGAGGCAGTTATATAACATATTTAACAAGCCAAGGCCAAGATAACAATTAACGAAACAAAACATGTAGGTAAACATCATGCATATCAGTAACTATAAGAACAAAGAAAGAACAACAAGCGTACCAGTGAAAAGAAACAAAAAAGCAGTGGTAGCCAAAAAGTACAATGAAACAAGAAAACTAATCAGCTGAGTCACCAGGCCTTACTCGAAGCCCTGACTGCTCTTGAAGAGATAATTGCCCCCACCTGCTATGTTGTGATGCTTGCAATACCTCCTTCAGGATAAAACATCCCCGAGCTTGGTGTTCACAGCAACAACAAACTCCACTTCGATGAGCACCTCAGTCGCCTTACAAGTTACTTATCTAATGTCCAGGTTCATTGAATCTGTCTCAGCCCACTTGCAAACCGAACCCAGCCCAGCAGTAATAACCCAACCCAAACTGATAAATAAATTCTAATTAAAAATTAAATCATAAATATATAAAATCCTCGCCCAAGTCGCCTCGCGTACGCGAGACGCCGAGACATTCGCCCAAATCGACCCGACCCGGTGCGTGGCGGGGGGGGGGGGGGAGGCGGCGTGCGCGGGTGTGTGTGCGCGTGAAGCATACAAGAACATAATGCACCATCACACACCTTATTAGTTGTACACTACCCATGTGTGTGATACAATAATTTTTTTTAAGCTCTTGCAAGCTAACTTCAACTCTAATTCTCTATGAATTTCATTAAGAAAAATTCTTAAAACTATACATGAAAGTTTTCACATATCATGGAACAACTTCCAATCATTAGATTTTGGGATTATCATCAAGAACATAATAAAATTATGATCTAAAATTCATTTTTCTAACGGCGGTAATCTCTGTTACAGAAACGAGAGAACGAAAAAGAAAAACAAAAACAAACTTGGATGTATTGTTGCCTAGCTGGGGTGTAGCTTTCAGTTTATTAGTAAAAGAAATCAAAACGCAAAATTTTAGAAGGCCTGTTGTATGTTATTAGCTGCCCCTGGTGCAAAAATATCTACCCGGGGTGCTAAATATACATGTCAGACCATCACACCATCTCTTACAGGTCACGTTCCAAGCTCGACTGATGAGCCTGTTGCGCAAGTGTTGTTTAACAAACATTTAAAAAGGGAGATTTGAATCCCTGGACACCTAATGCATTCATTTCAAATTGTAATGTGGCAACAGCCAGGCTACCCGCAGTTTGTTTACGCCTCCCTGTGGTGCGGGAATCTATCTGTAAGCGGACATAAAAAGAAATCTCGATGTGCATTTTCATTATCCTTGGTGCGGCTGTTCCTTTTAGCATGTATGTGAAAAAATGCAGGGCCGTGATTTGTTTTGACTACCCACGACGGTCATCCTCTCTGGAAGTAAACATGTATACATGCCCCTGTACCAGGTGTATACTTGTATAATATAACTGATATTATTTTTTTCTTTTTTAATTAATTTATTTATGTTACAATTGTATATATTGATATTACATATTTTCCTTCTTTTTTTATTCATATTAGTATTATGTATATTATTATTATTATTATGTTTTTTTGTGTGTTTTTTTCATAATATACTTATTATGTACAATATACTATATTTTATGTTTATATATTACATTTTAAAAATGTTTTATAAATGTAATATAGAGGCTAAATGAAAGATAGATGATATGACTGCTATAACAAGACTTTTTGAACGCAAGATATAAATTCAAATATAATTCCGTCGCTCTAAGAAAGGTTTTCTCTCCAATCTTGTGAGAGCTTATTTTTCTCTTCAACCTGTTTCAGGCTTGTGAGAGGCTAATGGTATGGTATCAAAATCTTGACGAACAACTGGCTGTTATTAACATTGATGAGGAGGAAAATGGCGATTTTATATTCGATGGTGATGTGGAGGAGCAGGTTAACAGATATGAATTATGTCTTGTGAGGAGGTTTCTAACAGAGAAGAATATTAATGTTTGGACTATGACGTCTAAAATGGCGGATATTTGGAAGCCAATGATGGGGATTAATATCAAGGAGACTGATCCTGGCATCTTCTTGTTTCAATTTTACCATCAAGAAGATCTACTGTGGGTGTTTAATGGCGGACCGTGGTCGTTCGACAGTGCAATGCTGGTTCTGAATAAAATCCCACTTGGAGAGGAACCATTGAATGTCTCCCTATGGTTTCTGGAGGTGTGGATCCAAATACACGATCTACCCAAGGGTTTCATGGCTGAGGTAGTGGGTAGGCAGCTGGGGGACTTTTTTGGTGAGTTTCTGCAGTATGATGTGAAGAACAATTCTAGTATATGGATGGAATATATGAGGATAAAGATTAAGTTGGATGTACGCAAACCTTTGAAGAGGAGGAAAAAAATCAAGAGGAAAAATGGAACAGAATTCGTGGTTACCTGCAAGTACGAAAGACTGGGTGATTTTTGCTTTATATGTGGATTGGTATCCCACACAGAACGTTTTTGTAGAAGGAATTTAGATAAACGGAGTGAAGAAGGTGTTAAAGATTGGGGGCCATGGCTCCGGGCAACGCCGAGAAGAGGTCTGAACCAGGGAAGGAGCAAATGGTTGCGTGACGAGGACGATGCTGAATGGGAGGCGAAGATTGGGCGATCAAACAACTGTCCACCCTTCACGGGAGGAAATTTTGGCGATATGGATAACAACTTAACTGTGGTGCATGATTCAAGCATGAGAGCTAATCTTGGAAAGGATAAGGTGGTATTAGGAAAGGAAATGGGCGGGACAAATTCAAATTCAATGTTGTGTATTCAGGAAATAAATTTTGGGCCAAATCTAGAAGAGGAAATTGGGCTTGATGTGGAGGATCGAAAACGAAGGAGGAGTGGGCCTATAACGCAAATAGTAATGGATACAGATGACATTTTAAATGGAGCGAATAACAAAAGCATGTTACTTTTAGAAGCTGGTCTTTCTGGTTCAGATTGTTCGGTATCTTCTCAACTTGATTTGGCTAAGCTTGCCCAACAAGCTAGCCATTCATTATGAATCTAGTAAGTTGGAACTGCCGAGGCTTGGGGAAACCTCATGCAGTTCGTGTCCTAGGAGACCTTGTGACGTCTCTTAAACCCGCGTTCTTATTTTTGTCTAAAACTTTAGTTGATAACAATGTGATAGTTGATCTTCATACAAAGTTGGGATTCTCAAATTACTTTACAGTTAACAGAGTTGGCCAAGGTGGGGGGTCTTGCTATTATGTGGAAGCATTCGGTAATTTGTAAAGTGGTTGACTCCTCTGTTAACTATATTGATGTGGTTTTCTTTGAGAAAAACTCTCCTGAATGGAGATTATCTTGTTTTTATGGAATGCCTGAGCGTACCAGGAGGTAGGAGTCCTGGGATCTGTTGAGACAAATTGCGGCAAAAGATACACTGCCATGGTATGTTTTTTGGCGATTTCAACGATTTACTTTATGCTACAGATAAGGAGGGAGTCCACCCTCATTCTCAGTCTTTGATGGATGGTTTTCGATCAGCGATAGAGGATTGTAACTTAGTGGAGGTCGATCTCATGGGTGGGAAGTATACCTGGGAGAAGAGTAAAGGGAAGCCTAATTGGGTCAAGGAGAGATTGGACAGAGCTTTCGCTACTGAGGGATGGTGGCAGAAATTCCCGTTGGGTACACTCGAGCTGAGGCACGCTATTGTATCAGATCATGAACCAATTGAACTGAAGCTGATGGATACTTTGATGTCTAGAAAACATTTTAGGTTTAGGTTTGAAAACTCCTGGTTAAAAGAGCCAAGCTTAAAGCTGAAGTTGAAGGTTTTTGGAAAGCTTTGCCAGCAACTCATATTCTACCAAAGCTTATTTCTGTGTCTTCATTCATGTCGAAATGGGGGAGGAATTTTTACCATAAGTTTAGAGATAAAGTGAAGCGTCAGAAGGAGATTCTGAATGCACTAAAGGACCGTGAAGATGAGGAGGGAATCAAGAGTTATTTTGAAGAAAGAGAGAAACTAAATGAATTTCTAGAACATGAAGAATCATATTGGAAGCAGCGTGCAAAAATTTTTTGGTTAAAGGAGGGGGATACCAATTCAAGGTTTTTTCATGTACAAGCATCGAAGAGGAAGAAATGTAACAGGACAATGGGGGGCAAGTGGATTCTCATGACCAGATGTGCAGGTTAGTGAAAAAGTATTTTGAAGGTGTGTTCACGGAGGTCAATAATAGTACAATTCCAGGGGATAGTACTGAAACACCTGTCATAACGGAAGAACAGAACCGAATACTTACTGCAGAGGTAGGGTTTGAGGAATTTACTTGTGCTTTAAAACAAATGCACCCGGACAAAGCCTCGGGGCCTGATGGTTATAGTCCAGCTTTTTTTTCAGCATTTTTGGAGTTTATTGGGTAGGGAGGTCTTTCGGTGTTGTCAACAGTGGTTAAATGAATTTATGTTTCCTGCAGACCTCAATAGTATAAATTTAGTGCTGATTCCTAAAAAAGAGAATGTGGATAATTTGAAAGATGTTCGTCCGATTGCCTTGTACAATGTTCTATATAAAATCTTGGCAAAAGTCTTAGCCAATAGACTTAAGAAGGTGTTACCAGTTGTGATTACGGAGAATCAGTCGGCTTTTGTTCAAGGCAGGAGCATTACGGACAATGTGCTTATTTCTTTTGAATTGATTCACTTTATGAAGCGTAAGAAAGGTAGTCAGGATGGGGAAGTTGCGTTAAAACTTGACATTTCTAAAGCGTATGACCGAGTTAGTTGGGACTACTTATGGCATAGAATGAGGATAATGGGTTTTAACGAAAAATGGTTGAAATGGATGCGTCTCTATGTCACTACGGTTCAATATATGGTATGTCTGAATGGTTCGTATGTGGGACCTATTATGCCGAGTAGAGGCTTAAGACAGGGAGACCCGCTCTCTCCCTATCTCTTTCTCTTATGTGCCGAGGGGTTATCCAACCTTTTAAACAGTGCAGCTGCTACTGGTAGTATTAATGGATGTCGTATTAGTAGGTCTGCTCCTGCAATTACACATTTGTTATTTGCTGATGACTCATTTCTATTTTTTAAAGCACGGTGGAGGAAACTAGGGTGGTGAAGGATATGCTGAATCTTTATGAAAAGCAATCAGGGCAGGCCGTGAATTTTCAAAAATCTGCTATGTTTTTCAGCTCGAATGTGAGAAGAGATAATCAAACTGAGATTTGGGTGTGAATAATGAGTTAAAGGAGAGCAAGTACTTGGGACTTCCGTCTCTGATTGGTAGATCAAGGAAGAAAGTGTTCAGTTTTATTAAGGAAAGAGTTTGGAAAAGAATTCAGGGGTGGAGTGACAGTAAAGTGTCAAAAGCTGGTAAATCGATCCTTCTGAAAAATGTAGCACAGTCCATTCCCTCTCACTGTATGTCATGTTTTTTGTTACCACAGTCGCTGTCTAATGAGATAGAAAAGATGTTTAATGGGTTTTGGTGGAAATCTGGAAAAAATGGTGGTAAAGGTATCAGATGGCATGCCTGGGATAAGATGTGCACGGCGAAAAACAAAGGAGGATTGGGTTTCAGATGTATGTATGGTTATAATTTGGCCCTTCTAGGCAAACATGTTTGGAATTTTCTGAAGAATCCGGAGTCTTTGGTGGCGAGGATTTTCAAAGCAAGGTACTTTCCAGACAAATATGTTTTGGAGGCACAAAAAGGTAGTAATGCTAGCTTTATCTGGTCAGGAATTTGTGCAGCTAAGGATGAGTTTTATAGGGGTTTTAAATGGGTGTTAGGTGATGGACTTAATATCGATATCTTCACGGATCAGTGGTTGAGGGGGAAGTCATATTATAAAGTGGATACTGATCATACGCATAACACCAGAATTGATAAGGTGTGTGAGTTTTTCCGTCCATATGGTAAGCAATGGGATGAGGCAAAAGTAACTCAAACCTTTCATGATGGTGATGCTCGTTGTATCTTAAATACGCGTATTCCGCAGAACCAAATTCAGGATCGTGTAGCATGGCTGCATACGAAAGACGGTCAATACTCGGTTAAATCGAGTTATCACTATTGGTTTGATATAATCATGCTCAGAATTTGGAGAGTGACTCTCAAGGTTGGGCTAGACTATGGAAGCTTCAAATTCTACATAAATTGAAGTTCTTCTTATGGAGGGTGTGTAAGCGTAATCTACCAGTCAGGAATATGCTTCGAGGGAAAGGGGTTAACGTAACAATTCTATGTCCTATGTGCAATACTGATGTGGAACACTTTAGGCACTTGTTTTTGGAATGCCCATACGGTAAAGGATGTTGGTCCTATGTAGGGAAGGAGTATGATGTAATAGATGTTGAGCATGTTTCTACTTGGGTTTTGGAATGGCTTAGCTCAGAATCAACTCCTGCTTGGTGAGGTTAGCAAGGACTCTATGGGGAATTTGGTTTGCACGTAATAGAAAAGTCTGGGAGGATAAACAGACGCCTCCAAATGTGGCTATGGAAGTAGCATCGAAGATGGTTGATGAGTGGCAGAAGGCTCAACAGAAAAACCAGTTGTCAAGTAATACACCTAATAGGAGTGAAAATGAGTCTCAAGTTCACTGGGAGAAGCCACAGGGTGGATGGAAGAAGGTAAATGTGGATGCTTCGGTTTATGATGGCAGTTCTTCATTTAAAATTGGTTTGGTACTTAGAGATGACAGTGGAAGTTTCATTGCTGGGTTGCAGAGTTGTATGGCAGGGCAGGTGTCTAGCATGGAGGCGGAAGTAATAGATGTGCATGAGGCTCTCTGTTCGATCCAAAGTCTAGGTCTGGGAAATATTGCAGTCGAGTGTGATGCTCTAAATGTGGTCAGTGCAGTGCAGAAAGGCACTGTTTATTTTCTGAGGTTGGGAGTATTCTAGATAGTTGTAGGCACATCCTACGACAAAGATCAGATTTAAAGATTCAGCACGTTCGGAGGCAAGCAAATAGTGTAGCTCATAATATAGCTAAACTTCCATATTTGTTAGGAACTGTGAATTCTTTTACTTCTGCTCCTTCCTGTGTGTTGGAGTTTGTTCTTCGTGATTCTATGCAAGTTTAATGAAATTTATTTCTCAAAAAAAAAATTAATGTAATATAGAATTTGTCTTATACATGTACGTATGTAGTATATTATGTTAAACAAAAATGTTTGTAAGTGTATAGTATTTGTTTGTTATGTACGTGTTTGTTTGTCATGTGCGTGCCTATAACCTGCAAACCAACCACAACATACTCGTTTCATCAAAGTCAGCTAGGAAATCTATATTACTGGAAAGCAATGCAAGATACCGGGCATCAAATCTTTGGCATAAAACTATGCTAACTGTGGTGTTTCACTTCAACCCAAGTGCCAGCTAAGGTTGCAACTCTTTTGTTGACTTTCTGTAAACTGCTACCTCAGCAGTCCAGTCAACAACATGCCATCATCACTTTTGCAACAACATCATTTCTCTATTAGCCGCTGGTCATGCTTGCGGTGCTAATTAATCAACCGTAGTGTGACATTCTCTGTCTCTGATGAACATGTGTTATTGCTTCAGACCTAACTGCAGTGCCAATGTTTTCTTTTATAAAATTAAAGCTCCCACTTATGAGACATTCGGTTGCATCTCGTCCTTAATGGCTTTTTGACAATGGATCGAGGAAAGTTAGACACAACCATGGATATGAAGAGCTGAAAACTGATGTTGCCAATCCATTGGACCTCAACGCTTCTTCAACATTTCTCCGCTGACACTTTAGGGGAGTTTTCCTTCTTTTTAGTGTAGAATTTATTTTGTTCTTTGTGTTTTGTTAGTTAGTTAGTTCATTGGGGGACAATGAACCACTTAAATGTGGAGATGAGTTCTCAATGTTAAAAATTCAAAAAATAAAAGTTAAAAAAAATTAAAAAAATAGAAAATTAAAAAACAACTTGTATATTGCCATGTCTCGTAGTGTGTTAACAAGGATAAGTACACATCTTGTGAGTTTCCTTTGCATGATAGTTAAAATCTCATATATTTATAGAAAATCATTTGTTGCATGATGATCCTTGTATGTGCTTGCAAAAATTCTAACTTGAGATGCGTCTTTGTCAATTTTAGTAAGTACTGAAGCATGCTTTCACCTTATGAGAATTTGAGCCTAATTTGTGATTGATACATCTTATATCAATTGGATTTTTTGTTGTTGTGTGTTCATCATGGAGTATGTTTCTCTAGAACTTGTTGTAAACCTTATTGAGACTACATGATATTGTATGCATAAGAATGATAAAGGCACTAGGATGAACCTTATTTACCTAAACAATACCCATAAATTATATCCCTAGTGAACCCCTTTGAACTTTTTATCCGTCCTTTTGATATATCACCTATTTAATTGCTTGAACCTACTTGTTCTTTCTTGTCTTAATTTACTAATAGAGCATTTTGATTCATTTGAGGGTTGGTAATACATAGTGTGGGGATTTCTTTGTTAAATGTGAAAAATTGGGTGAATATCAAATCCAACAAGAAAAAAAAAGTTAAGTACTCCTTTTGAGACCAACGTGTAGCAAATGTAATATCATATGAAAGGGACGATCCATGTGCATGTGCTGGTATTAAGTACTTTGTACTAGAAACTAAGGGGGATTAACTTAATAACTCTTATTTTTCTTGGTGACTTTTCACTGCCCTTGGTAATTGGAGTAACACTTGAACTTTGAAAAAAAAGGAGAAGATCAAAAGAGTTTGTGTTCATTAATAGTACAATATGAAGTTGGAAGTACATGGTAATATGTACTGGGAGTTTAATGCTTGTGAGAGATCTGATCATCTTCTACGTGATCTAGTTTCATATTTAGTGCTTTAATTAAGAATGAACATTATGTTCTATTAGTTTATCAAGTTAGCCACTTGTTAGCCTTTTTCTTGATATCCTACCTTTCAACCTTAGCATGTTACAACCTTTAACAAAGACCTTTAGATTTGTGCATGCATATATTCAAAGTAGTGGAGATGCGGTGGACAACCAGGCATATGGTAGCGTTGCCTAGGGGTTTAACGGCTTGTTTGTATATGCTTAATACAATCATGTCGTCCACGAAAGTGATGTTAGTTAGTTAAGACTTAGACTTTATTTCAGTTATTTGCCCCGAGGGATGTGCAAATACTTAGTGTGGGGATGTTTGATAGAGTATATTTTTTATATATATTTTATATGATTTTATTCTCATATTAATTTCTGTTTTTGCACTGATTTGGATATTTATTTAATATGTTTTTGATATTTTATTGTAGGTTACAAGTAAATTCTAGACTTGGAAGGATTTGGAGAAAAAGTCATATTTTGGCGTGAAAATTGAAATGAAGAAAATCGTAATATTGGACTACACAGGCTGCAAATACTGTTTGGGGCCATATCTAGAGATCCAAAAGTCCGATTTTGACGATCTTACAGTCCACACAAAGACCCAAGAATTTCTCTTTAATTCAGGCATGGCCCAGTAAGGAGAATACAACCGGAGAAGCTCAGAAACTGCAATGAACAGACAGCTGCGAATTTTATTACAAATCCTATTTGGTCTAGAACTCTCACTTGTAATTTGATTAGAATAATAAAACCACTTCTATTATTAGAGGAGGACGGATTGGATATTATTTTAGACATATTAGAGATACATATTATTGTAGAGTAGGAATAGTTAGGGTTTTATTATCAGAGAAGAAAAGCTATGGCTTTTGGTCTCGTGACAAGATTGAATATTACATATTTCTTATCTGATTTTCTTACGTATTCTTATTAGTTTAATTATACTTCTTTATTGTCTTAGTTGTTTTACTTGTTTAATCATTAGTGAGTAGTCGTTTTCTAGGGCATAGAGGGTGAAGCCTGTTTGCATGATAATACAAGCATGCTTTTCACATTAGTTTGATTGATTATGTATAATTCTAATTGATTATATTTTATTATTAATTTGGTGTAATTCGGACCGATTTAATGAATTAGTTATATGTAATAGAGTAATAGATCGGTAGATTTTACTCACTAGAGGCACACATACGATTAGCAGAATTGAAAGCGAGAGCATCATTGGATTTCTGAGAGCATTAATGCTCGAGAGAGATTAACAATTGCTCTAATTACTAAATAATTACATTACTAGAAGTGATTAAATTGTGTAGGATTTCGAGGAGTGTTAATACTTGAGAGAGATTAACATACTTTAGTTATGTGATCACATTTATTGTTGCAGCTTAGAAGTCGGTTATTTGTAAGCACGGTGGACCTGATTGCCCTAGGTTTTTAATTCCTTGTTTAGCGTCTAATTAATTAGTGTTAATTTAGTCATAGTTATTCATAAGTTAAAAATCTTTATAATCGATTTGTCCTTGAAACAATTGATAGTAACTGAATCAAAATTGATAGAATATGTCTCCTTGTAAATACGACCCACTTGCCACCTTATACTAGCAATAGACACCGTACGCTTGGGGTTAGATTTATTTTACACATCACCTGACAAGTTCAGCGGGGGTTCTGGTTTTTCTCGGTGGCAAAAGAAGATGAAACTGTGGTTAATGGTTAAGGGACTTTGTCCAGTGGTGCAGTATAACCCATCTGTTATTGATCAAGGTAAAGTTGAGATTATAACAGCTTATGCTATGTGGGCAGAGAAAGAGGGAGTGACAAGGGATGTTATTCTTGTAGTCTTAGCGAATACTCTATTTAATATTTATTCTTCGAATGTCTATAATGCTAAGTTATTATGGGAAAAGCTTGATCGGACACATAATACTGACTGACAAGGTCTGAAAAAGTATTATGTGTCCAAGTTCCTTGACTTTAAGCTCGTGGACTTTAAGTCTATGACTGAGCAGGTGCACGAATTTGAGATGATTGTCCATGTTTTGAAGGAGTTCGATATGGATCTGCCTGAAAAGTTTCAGGTGATGTTAGTGATTGAAAAACTTCCTAAGTCTTGGGAAGAGTTTGCTCTTTCCCTGAAAAGACAGAAGAGAGATATCACTTGGACTAATCTGATGTTGGATATCTTTGTGCAAGAGGAGCACAAGTCCAAACAGGGACATGTGATGCCGGTTGAAAGTGGGAGTGTGAAGGTAAACGTAGTGACAGCTGGTCAGAAATGAAAACTATCTAATAAGAAAAGTAATAGTAAACCTGACAATGAAAGAGCAAGGCTAAGAAATCAAAGACAAACAAACCATGTTCATCTTGTAGACAGGTAGGTCATTAGAATAAGGTTTGTCCTAAAAAGAAAGAGAAGAAATATGTTTGGTGGCTCAGGCAAATACTGTTCTTGTGGCTGGAACCATTATTGTGCCTATAGCTAATATGGTTATCGGTGAAGCACATGTTTTGTAACCAATGACGGGTATGTTACCTATAAGCATGTATTATTATCCATATATCTGTCTAATGAATGGTTGATTGATATTGGAGCCAATGTGCATATTTGTGCTGACAAAACTCTATTATATCTTATCAACAGGCTCATGGAAGGAGAGTGATGACGGGGCACTCTAGTGATGCACAAGTGCTAGGAATAGGAAACGTGGACTTAAAGTTTGCTTCTAGGCATGTTCTATCCCTGACTAGAGTGCATCATGAACCTGGCATCCGTAGACATATTATTACTGAATCTTGTTTAGTTAAAGATGGTTTCGAACTTTGTTTGAAGTGTAATAAAGTAGTTATTACTCATACTGGTGTATTCTTTGACAAAGGTTATTTATCGAATGGTTTATTTTTAATTAATATTAAACCCCGTGATTGATGGTTTAGTTAATGAAATTGTCGCTTCTTCTGTTAATTGCGTTGAATCATCTGATTTGTGACACTTTCGTCTTGGTCATTTAAGTTTTGGTGCTCTAAAGAATATGATGAATTTAGAGTTGATCCCAAAGTATGTCATTGATAAAAAATCTAAGTGTCAAGTATGTGTCTCTTCTAAATCAATAGAAAACCTTTTCAAAATATATTAAGAGATACTGAAATATTGGATTAAGTTCATACTGGCATATGTGAATTAATAGTTTGTTGACTAAAGATAATAAATGATATTTTATTACCTTTATTGATGATTGTAGGAGATATTGTTATGTTAATTTGCTTAGACATAACGATGATGCACTTGATAAGTTCATTATGTATAAGAATGAAGTTGAAGCACAAACTGGTAAAGTAATTTAACATTTGAGATTCGATAGAGGTGGTGAGTATACGAGTACATTTGATGAATTTTGCAAAAGCAATGGTATAGTTCATGAGGTTACTCCACGTACACACTTGAGTCTAATGGAGTGGCAGAATGAAAGAATAGAACCTTTTTCCATGTATGATCAACATTATGCTTATTAACTCAGGGTACCCTAAGTACATGTGGGGAGAGGCTCTGAATACGGCTTGTCATATTTGTTAGGACGAAACACGTGCTAATATTACACGCAAGTATACGCATTTGCAAGTAATATAGAATTATTTCTAGTTCGTTCCCACATAGACTCTTTAAGTTAACTTCAATTTATGCACTTATGCAACAATAGTATTGTTATTATTCAATGCTAAGATGATAACAAGTTGAGATTATTTATAACTACAAGATATACTAACTAATATTAACTAAAAGAATTAAAGTGATTGAATTAACTATATGAGACAAACATGAGATTCTAACTTCATTAAATACTTCATTCGATAGCTTTTTGCTCTTAACCTTAGCATGCAATGATGATGACACTAATTAGATAACACAAACCTAGTAAATGCCAACTTTCGTTGTACGCATATTCTACTACCGACATCCAAAAAAGAGAGAAGCTTAATAACAACAATTATGTTGAGACCCTATATGTCTATAGAATTTAAAAATATTACGGTTTAATGTGCAAGTTTTCTATCATGATTACATAGGGCAAGTAAGGTGATTAAAATTACCTATGAATCATGCATAATAAATACATGAACCTATGCTAGCATGGCAAGTTCTAAACCCCTATATTCACTTTCGCTTCAATAGAGATTAACATGCTATCTTATAAGTTCACAACGCTCATAAGACAAATAAGCACAACCAATACTAGGATATCAATCAATCACCACACACCAAGATATTGAAATAAATTAACTAAAGAAATCCATAAATAAATCCGTTTGAACCCCACGATAACGATTAGCCCATAACCGAACTCATCATCACCGTCGGTTCCGATGAAAGTGTTAGGAATATATGTGCATTAGTTTGATGATATGTTTAACAAAACACTTAAGTAGAAATTTAGTGTCTGTAGCCTCAACGGATAAGACCACTTTGGCTATCCGTTGATGGTGTAGCTTTACTTAGAAATAAGTCTAGTATTGTAGCATATTTCAGTCTCTGTATTTAAAATTGTAATTCTTAGAAGTTGAGAGAAACTATGAGTCATGTTGACTACTAGATATGCAGATAGGAAGGCCAATTGTAAATATTTCATGCCTTGTAATTTTGTATAAATGAAGTGGTATCAACGGATGACTTAAAAGACCTTCAACGGATGAGAAGCTAAGCTTCAACGGATGTCTCTAAAGCTTCAACGGATAACATCCTTCAACGGATGAGAGCATCAACGGATGAAAGCTTCAACGGATAACATCCTTCAACGGATGAGAGCATCAACGGATGAAAGCTTCAACGGATAACATCCTTCAACGGATGAAGTCATCAACGGATGAAAGCTTCAACGGATGTTCTGCTAATCAGCCGTTGATAAGTGGTAGTTGTACCTACAAGCAGAGGCACGTGGGTTGACAGAGAAAACTGAGATGTGGTAGCCGAATTTCAGGATCAACAGAAAAAGCAGCCGTTCTTCTTTTGTACAAAAGTTGCAATAGTCAACAAAGTACTTGAGTGAACAGGAAAAGAAGCAAGTGAAGAACTTATTTTACTATTGTAATTTTATATTGTTTTTCACTTGTACACTTGGTAATATATATGAACCAAGAAGAAGCTAGTAATTAGAGAGATTTTTCCAGAGCTGTTAAGAAATATCTTGAGAGAAAATTCATCTAGTTTGTACTAGGATGCAG